>NC_056732.1:1238477919-1238670419 GCF_019279795.1 Protopterus annectens | reverse complement strand
GTCTCATAATATTGTTTAGACTGCTTCTCTTCACTGTACTGTTTTTGTACGGTACACATAGGATTACTAATGCCTCAAGCAAGCACATACTGTGTTAACTACGGTATGTTACTCACTTATATGTATTTTGTCTGTTATTAAACATTTGTGATACTGTGGAGCTTTTCTCAACAAGGCCTCCTCTGAAAAAGGGCTTTTGCTCAGTCAGAAACTCCAGTCAACAAATGTCAAATAATAAAATTACATATATATAAGGGTCTACTTCACATAATCGAACATTCAAATGTTCGACTTTCATATGGCTTTCAAATGTGGAAAAGAAATAAAAAAAAAAAACCTAAACAGTGCTAAAAGGGCAAGCCCCCCTGCACCTCCCATATGGGGGGGCTGCGCCCCCCCACTCCCCACTATTTAAATATACCAACTCTGAGATTGGACTACAGTGCAGTAAAGGGAAATCTTACAGGTCCACGCTCTATGGAGATCCCCATTCAGACCATACAAACTTTTGAAAGTTCGATCATATGGTCTCGGCCATATGAAAGTCAAGCTTTTTAAAGTTCGACAATCTGAAGAGGATATATATATATATATATATATATATATATATATATATATATATATATATATATATATATATATATATATATATATAAGGCTCATATCCTACAGTAATTCATAATTCCCTCACTATTGTGAGTGATACTACAGGACGAAGATCCCCAGACTAATTAAAAGGCAAACAGTAAAGATGTAGTAGAAATATAATAAATGAGGTTCAGATTCTGCAGGAACTCACAATTCTCTCACTATTTAAAGTGACATCACAAGACTAAGGTCCCCAGACCAATTAAAATGCAGACAGTAAAAATACAGTAGAAATATAAGAAATGAGGATCAGATCATGCAGCAGTTCACAGTTCTGTCACTATTGTGAGAATTATCATAAGGCTAAGGCAACCATATCAAGTAAAATACAAAAAGTAAAAATGCAGTAGAAATTAAATAAATTATGCTCAAATCCTGCAGCAACTCATAATTCTTCCACTACTGTGAGGGATGCTACAAGACTGAGGTCCCAGACCATGTTAAAAACACAAACAGATGACTTTTGGTTAAAACAAAGAAAAATGCAGAAAAGAGCAATACACAATTTAGATTAACACAGATATGATATGAAACAGAGACTAGCTCAAGCTTTAAGAGTCTAATGGGAGTGCCTTATCAATATAAACTATCAGTGCCCAGTACAATTAGCACTGGGAAGGGCTTATAAAGTCTGTTTTACGGGTAAGGTTGGCCTGCTAAAAGGCCATCAAGTTTAAAAGCACAACAAGAACTGGGTAGATGAGTGGGGGGAAAATGCAAAAATCAGGGCAGTAAACAGTAATTTAAAACTCAGAGCACTTGTAGCTGGAGAGGAATGTAGGTGAATACCTTAGACAAGAAAACTGTTTCTCAGCTCCTCATACTAATTAGCTAGATCTAATGGAAGAAAAAGGAATGTTTCCTAAATGACCCTAGCCAACAACCTTGTAAGACTTCAAGAAAAAACTTTGCAGTAAAATAAAATTTAGTATACAGCAAATTATAATATTATAAGACCAAAACTAAAAATAGAAATGTCCAAACCTTAAACATAGAATATCCAAAAATCAATGCAGTCAAACTGCAGTTTTAAACTTTAAGCTCTTGAAGCATATTTTCTATCTATACCGGGCTGGTTCATGAGTATAGTATCTGATGTCAGCCAATTAAGTGCCTCTCCTCTCTTTTTGGGGGTTCACATTGTACAATTGATGTTTTTACTGTCCTCGCATTGACCTTTTGCTCTTCTATGAACTATTTTGAGTGGATGGTTTTGCCGTACTGCTAATAACTGATGAAAATTAAACCATTTATTCATTTATGGTAAGGACTAGTCCTGTGATAATGTTTCAGACTGTAATGTAACATAATTAAAATCAACTTGAACATCAACATCTGTGCATTTTCTATGATCCCTGGTAAGTATCTACCATTGTACAACACAGGTGAATTCACTGCAACAAGTGGAGTCAGTAAGCATAGAATTGTCATTACTGGTAAACATGCTATACACAGAACAATTGGAAATATATGACTGCTTAATTATTCATTAATACAGAAATTATCAAAGTTGTCTATAATAATAGCCTTGGAGTAAATTTTGTTATGAATTCCTGGAATTCAAGAACTGTACAAATGACCTACATGCAATAATAGTTATAGTATTATCTGTAGTCTATTAATATTACAAAGCAGCACCCTAATACTTGCTGTAATAGTTCATTATAGCTAATAATTGAAAATATAAAATAGTAAGACTGCAAATAATGTTTATTGTTCCAGAGACTTCCCGCAAGTTGCTATGTCTCATAACATGCTGTTAAAAGTAACATTAAGTAAAATAACAAAGATGATTGAATGGATGAGCTGAACTTGGTAAAAGAAATGTTATAAGTATGAGATTAATTAGTAATAAATTGTAGATAGCTCAAATAAAAGGATTAGCCCATTTACAACACTGAAAATGAAATACAAAGGCCATCTTCCTACTAGCATTTCACTTAATAATTTACTAAACACGTGCAAAGATGAATTTGCATACCAATCACAGATGTAGTCAAATCCAGTGCAAAACAAAATAATCAAATAATGCTGACTATATAAACAAAAAGACAAAGATGTCTAGAAGCATTGATACTTCTTCATGCATTCATTATATGTGCTGTTGCTTGTAAGCAGCTAGTTGAACCAGTGTGCTTTTAAACCAGACCTGCTCTTCAACTGTGAAACAAGGAATGGTAGGAAAGCTGCATGAAGGATGTGTCCCCACGAGAACACCAGCACATAGTGGAAGCATTAACCCTGCCCACATTCTGGTGAAAAATGATAGAAGACTGCTACTAAAAGCATTATCCCCTTTCCTGCATTTTGCAAAGTCACATTCAGAAAAGGAATTGAATTATATCATAAATGCAGGCAATGTATATTAATTCTGGCACTTGTAACTGGTAGTCCTGAAATTATGAGGGAAAAGCTGTGAAACTTCAGAAAACAGCAAATGTTGACAATTATCAATCTCTTTTGCAGCTGTTTTTATGCGGAGGGCAAGGCACACAGTACCCTTTATGCACCTGCTACTTACATATATTAACTCCAATATTACCATACATTGGAGGAAACAGAATATGCCAAGACACAGCAGACTGCCACTTAGTATATGTATATCCACATTTTTTTCACATTTGGTCTTTCTATTCTGGGATTTGCTTTGAATTACAAACCCTTACTCATAAATACATATACACTTTATTTGTTGGGACTTAAGCACTGTTAATTATTTATCACTATTTAATGTTACCCATACATAATATATACTATAGTAAATTCTCAGTTAACCAGAACTGAAGCAATTAGCACTCTCAAACAACCGGCAAAAAAAATCAAAGAAATACAGTGCAATTTTCATGCATTGCACTTTCTGCTCCCCTCCCCCCACAGAAACATACCTTACATTTTTAGAGTTTTAGAGTTTTAAAAAGGAAGATATGAATAAATTCCCTCTCTCCTCAACCTGAGAGCAAGTCAAACCAAGCAAATAGTATAGTGTACAATATTAGGCCTATTTTAATAGTAACTCTCAAGAACCAGAAACTACAGTTCTCCGGCATCTACCAATCCCCATGGGTGCCGGTTAACTGAGAGTTTGCTATATAAGGTTCCCATGCAGGATATCAGTGAATAAAATCTCAAACAGCACATAATCAAAATGAAAAATTCAAATCAACATAATACCAAACTATAAACATTTTGCACAAAATAACAAAAGAAACTAATTTTTGAGGGGAGGGAAGTCTATCTGAAGTGAGTTAGTATATCTAAAATCACAGTGGACTGCAAAATATGTTGAAGTACATTTCTTCTTCAACTTGACATGTATTCTGAAAAAAAACAAACAGCAAATTTTTGCAAGGTACAGGCTCTGCAAATGTAAATATATAAACTCTGAGACTGCACAACCTTAGGAAAGAGGGAATGAACATCCATTCCCCCATGTAAGTGTAATCTTAAGAGATGTTCTATTTATGTTTATGTTTATGGGTGTGTGGAGTGAAGAGGAGCTTACCTGTATGCAAAACTACTTTGGACTAATTACAGGTGTTTCTTATTTTCAAATTTATTTTGCAATTTCCATGTCTAACTCTTACAAGTAGCACAGTTTTTGCTAATTACAACATTCAATAGAATGGGGTCAGCAAGCTGAGTTTCATTGAACTCTGTTTTGATCAGTTTAAGTAAAAACTCTTTTTGCATGGAGTAAGTCTCACAATAACCCCCTCCCCCCATGTAGGGGGCCATAACATCCATAGCCCTGCTAGTAAACTATTCTGTCTTTAAGGTTTCATAACCTTGGGGAAGTCATTATTCCCAAGCTATTTTAGAGCCATTCTTCACTTTAGGTTTATTCCATTTCCTTGTTTTTATGTTGGTTATTTGTTCTGGTTTGGGATTTTTTTATGGTGCTGCGGTAGCATTGTTGCCTCACAGTAAGACGCTGTCCGGTTCGATTCTCAGCTAGAGCATCTTCTGTGTGGAGACATACGTAAATGGGTGTACCCTCATTGAAGGTTGTGCGTCAGAGCTGGTAACTCGGCACGTAAAAATCAACTACCAATCATTAGCAGACCGGAGTTCCGCTGTGACGACCCCTAACCGGGAAAAGCCGAAAGACACAACAGCAACAACAACATTTTGCATGGGAACCATTACTGAATAAGTTGTTAAACAAGTGTGTAAATTGTATTTTTTGTTGAAAAATGGTCATCAGAGTACTCACCTTAAAAGTAAAACAACAAGTTTCAATAATAAATAATTTTTCTGGATTTGAGAACTTTATAGTATAAAATCCATTCAGATATAATGTCAAATTAACTGATACATTTTCTTCCTTTATCTTTACTGTCAGTGTCCATGGTGAATATCTGTTATGTTTTTCAACTATCTCATCTCACTGTCCACTAACATAATAATGGTGTCAATAAAAATAAAGGACACTGTGCAAACACTTTCAAGAAATGAAAGAATATAACTTCAAAGTATATGTCAGCTGCTGACCATCACAACTTCCAGCCTTTTGGAGATCAGGCCATTAAATAATCATGGCTACCAGAGATACAGAGGGATGCTGTCTCATAGATCATCGGGATAGCTAGCACAAGTAGGATATATTTGGCTTGATTTTACTTAGTGCAGAATTTTCTGTGTTTGATTACATTCACATTTACTGTTTAATCAGTATGACTATGTTAATATGACTTGCGTCGTACAATTGACTATGTTTATGCAGTAGCAATCACAACTGAAAATATAATGAGTCAAAACTGATTATGTATGCAGTAAAATTGTATTTTTGAACTTAAATCATGTTAGTATCTGAACCTTGTGGTTTTAAATTCAAAAATACATTTCATGGTAACCATATTCAGTTTAGACTTACTGAAGAGACTAGTCTACAAAACAGTTCTGTAGCCTACAATTCCTGTATACTAGTTGGAAGAGGAAACTAACCCATGGTAGTGGTGCTGCGGTAGCATTGTCGCCTCACAGCAAGATGTCCCATTCAATTCTCAGCTAGAGTGTCTTCTGTGTGGAGGCATACGTGAATGGGCGTGCCTTCGTTGAAGGTTGTGCATCAGGGCTGGTAACTTGGCACGTAAAAATCTACCACCAAACATTAGCGGACCGGTGTTCCACTGTGGTGACCCCTAACTGGGATAAGCCGAAAGACACAACAAGTTAGAAGAGGAAACTAACTATAGAGAAAATATTAGTTAAGAGATCTATTAAAAATGAAGCATGAAAAAAATTTAAGCTTACTTAAAAAAAAAAAAAAAAAAAAAAAAAAAAAAACTAACTATTGACAGCAAACGTATTTTCTGCAAAATAGAACAAAACGCTTCAAATAATTAGCAAGACAGTCATAATTTTGTGTATTACAATTGCATTGTCTTGTTCACGAAGTGTAGCACTAGTTACTTTTATTGTGGCTATATGCAAGTAGCAGACAGTGTACATTTGTAAGGCTTTCTATCCGTGATGCTTAATTGTGTTGTAAAAGGCAGTACAACATTTCTCAGTGTTACCTAGGTAGCTACTATAATTATTAGATAAAATATAATTTAGTCAGAACATAGTTACAACTACAGTTTTTCCCTCTGCAAAGCTTATGTTTTTGCAGACAAATGTGGTGCAAGCAAATGCACTGAAATAAGACATTCTTCTAAAACTGCAGCTATTTATATGGTTTCTTTATTTGTATGCATCATTATATTTCACTATGTGAAGTACAAGCATGACTGTAAATAGCTTTAAATTATTTTTTGTAATATTATTCCATAGAAATGGCAGATAGAAGTTTAGAACTGAAAATGAACACACAGGCAGCATCAGATAAACTGCAAAAATCGACACTATAGATATTATTTTTTCTTTCAGGGATGTTAATATTTCATGGTCGGTTGCTAAGATAAATTGACAATACAAGAGAATGACCATTTTAACTGGTGTGTAAGTAATTTAATGCCATAATTACTGGAGCTAGAACTAAATCAAGCTGAACACTGATTACACATATTTAGTGCTATCAAACAATATTGTAAGTGATCATGTCATTTGTACAAGTGAAAACTACAATTTGTTAACTTGATCCTTACCCCACCAATAAAGAAGTAATTCAACACCTGTAAGAACTATGCATGGTTGAGCATGACATTAACCTGTAATCTAATGCTAATGAAGACATCAACACATAATAGTGCTTTGAAACTGCATAATCAAATACAAAGGATGGGATGTCTTGGATGTCTGATGGATGGCTATAAGCTCTTGCAGAAATATCAACAGCAAAATATATGTGGAAGCCCAAGAAAAGTCCTCTCATAATGCGAGTGGGGATGAATTCAGTGCCAGATAATTTTAAAGACAAGTGATCTAACACTCAAACCTTTGGCTAAGGAGAGGTACAATAGTGAACCATAACAGGAAAACTTTTAACATTCCTTGTATCCTAAGTCAAAGCCAAATACATTGACATATCTTTTACAGCTCAGTTCAGAAACACTCCTTCCCCATGTGTCACTGTCTCACACAATGCACTTCCCACAGCTTCTCTCTTATAACATTTATTCAGGTTTAAATGAATGAAACTGTGTGAAGTCCTTCTAAATTGTTTACAAGCATCAGTATAATTATTAAACTGTTGCTACAAATGCATAATATCTCAACATTTCATACAACTACTAAAATGTGCTAAACGTTTGTATGTGTATATATATATATATATATATATATATATATATATATATATATATATATATATATATATATATATAATGTGGCCTAGTTATCGTACAGGAATAGCTCATTTTTATTTTCTCATTCATTTCCAGTGTTGTTACTTACTGCATGCTTAACATTCTCAATAGCTTGTGTATTTTCTGCCACTGTCTCTTTTGTCTTGCCTGAAAAGTAGTTCAAAAAGATCTGACCACTAAACTGATTAATGAAAAGGTAAATAAATTACTTGCCCTTATAGGTTCAGGCAACATAATCAATAACATGGAACAAAGGTATAACCTTTCAATTAGTAGCAGTCATATAGTAAAAGGTCAAACAGCCCTGCATGGCATTGACAAAGGATGGCTCATAACAGGACTTTTGATATAGCCGTATCACAAATGCTGTCTGAGAGTGTCCACTTCTTTTTCTTCTGCAATACTCTTCAAGTTAAGTAAAATATAGAATTGTACAAACCACTGCAATGCATAATAAAATATTGGCCTGTTTTATCTGACCACTCCCATTAGTTCAACATCTGATCTTAAACAAGGAAAAGTGTGCTTTCACCTGCCATCCATAGCACTTTTCTGCTGTCATGTATATTCTGATTAGGTCCTTGAAGACTAGTCCATATCACCACTACTTCCCTGTGTTTGCCCTAACATCTCCAGTTTAATCTTTTGATTGGATTCTGCTTGCTTATATTTAGATCTTATTCTGAAAAATGTCCTCTGCAGAGACTTTTGAGGTTCTTGAGTATTTCTATCCCACACTTCTTCCTAGTCTCCTGTGAGATGTATACATGCATGTTTAAGTCTAGTTCTAGTGCAGATCTACCATTTTGTTTGTTTCTTTCTAGATTACCTTTTTGCTGTCTTACACACACACACACACACGCATACATACAAATATTTCAAGCACAGGCATCAATGCCCTTCTAGCATGCCAATATACCAAAACAGTTATTCTCATAATAAGTGCCCAGGCTGTTCTTAAAATATCTAAACTAGTACTTGCTTTAATATAATTTGGTAGTCTGTTACATGCATCAGGTGCTCTCTCAGAGAACCAATTAGTACACTTCTAATTTCTACAGAATCTTCTACATATAGTATATATAAAAAGTTTATACACCCCTGTTAATATGTAAGGTTTTTGTGATATAAAAAATGAGACCACAATAAATCATTTCAAAACTTTTCCCACTTTTAATGTGACCTGTAACCTGTACAATTCAGTTGAAAAACAAACAAATCTGTTAGGGGAGAAAATATAAAAAATAAAAAACATACAATAAGGTGGTTGCATAAGTGTGCACACCCTTAAACTAATACTTTGTTGAAGAACCTTTTGATTTAATTACTCTGATGCTCTTGGTATATTTCCACTATACTCTTTCCACTATACTCATGCTTGTTTTCTTATAAGGTTTCCATATTGTTATTACATACTTAAGTTTTGGTCTAAAGTAACAAACAATGACTTCATTATTTTTGATTTCCTAAACTTTATAAATCTTTTTATGCGACCTGTAGTTCTGTAACTATCATTAACTAGTTGTTGATAAGATTAGAAAAACTCAAAGCTGGATCTACCCATATATACAGGTCCTTCAATGAATCTACAGTTTCAATCAGTGTGTGCTCTGTTAAATATTCAATTTATGTCTTCCAAATCTCATATGCTAAGTTTTGGTGTATTTATTGGCATATTATTCACCTGTGCTCAAATGATCAGTTTAATGAAGTTCTTTTACAGACATGGCCTATCTGAATACAGGCTGTAGGACACTTCAGATGAAAAAGATGGATCTGATACATACAATCTAAACAGGTATGGGCCTAAAACAGAGCCCTGTGGAACACCTTGAGTTCAATCAAGAATTTCACCTGTCCAATTGAAGTACGATACTTGACATGTCCTATTTGTAAGCCATGCCAGCTGTCCATCTTCTCAAGAATACATCAATACCTAGTTGTTCTAATTTATTGATCAGTGTTTTGTGTATGACCCTGTCAAATGCTGAAGTTAAATCTGTATAAATTACATCACAGCACACTTTTTCATTCATAGCTGTTGTTATAATGTTATAGAACATCATATTACAGGTAGTAATAGATGTGTTGTCAACATATGCATGCTGATATATGGTTTCAAATCCCAACCTTTCAAATTCTGACAATAACTTATCCAGTATTACCTTCTCCATTATTCTTCCACATCATGAACGTAGACTTAAGGGTCTGTATGACTTTGGGCTTGTCCTGTTACCCTTTCTTTAAAGACAGCTTTAATAAGTGCATGCCTCCAGTCTTGAGAAATCTCCCCATATTTATACAACCTAGTAAATAATAAATATAATGGTACTGCAAGTTCTTGTTGAAGTGTTCTCAGGACATTATATTCTGTCTCCTCCTTGTGCTTATTTGGATCCAGTTTGCATATTTATTTTTCAATATAAACTAATTTGATTTCAGTATCGAGGTTACCTGAATGCAACTAGGACATGTTATCATCTCCTTTGTGGAACCAAACTGTTTTGCATAACGTTTGTAAATATATCTATAATCTGTTATATGTCTGAGAATAAATCTTAGAATCTATATACAGTTTATCAGTTTGTATGTCTTTACTCCTTCCACATCTTATGTATCAATAAAATGGTTTCATGTTATGCTCAATATCTTTATATAAATTTTCTTCAATGTTTTCTTGATCTTGTCTCACACTATGCTTAATTTGTTTGTCCAGCTTGTTTATTTCAGTTTTCAAAGTTGTAGTTTGACCTCTTTTCCATTTCTTATATTTTTTGTCTCTCACCTTAATCAAGTATCTCATTCTTATAGAAATACATCCTCCTGATTTTGTATGCCTAGATCCCGATGTTAAACATTCTTTTGATAGTTTACATTCAAACTATTTCTCTTTTAAATCTAAACAGTCATTAGTGTATGTAACAACAGTTCTCCAAGCCAGGTGTTACCTTTAAATATACATACATATAATACTGAATATGGATTCAGCTGCAAATGAATAACAAAATCTAAAGAAAAGAATAATCAAAATCAGTTACCACTGAATTCAAAGCAAATGTAAATCAACCTCTATGATAAAAATCATACAAATAATATATAACTAAATATTAAATTAAGTACAGTAAAGTTGCTGCTCTGACCATACAAGTTGTGAATGTCACATAAAAGATGGAATTCCTTTACATCACATGAGAATGCGCACACAGCTACTGCTCACCATTGCTTGCAGTCATACCACTTTTTAACAGTAAAGATCAATACATTACAAACCAAGACAGTATTGTTTAGATAATCTCTAGATTGTCCTCTCTGCAGTATGTACAAATTTATAGCTGACTAGGCCCTTGGGATGGCTAGAGTTTGCCTGTCTAACCTGTTCCTTTCTTACAACTAACAGTGAAAATTAAGGTTAAAACAACAAACTTTAAATCAAAGTAAATCTTCTGTACAAGCTATTCTTTCCTTGCTAAAACAGTGAAAACAGTGGTAAAATAAAACATAAAGTTCAGATGTTAGAAACCTTTGTAACATCTATTTATATTCTGTCTTTGGCATTTGAGCTGCTGCTTGATTTTTTTTAATGATTCAGATTTTGGAGCTTAAAAATATGACCCAGGTATTTCTTACTGTCACTTTGATTTCATATTTGTTCTTGTTTAGCCTGACGTTATTCCAGACTAATCAATTAAGATGCTGCATCAGTCTCTTAAGTTGATATTCTTTTTTCTAATCCTTTACTAATTTCTCTTGTACTATGTTTGCATAACTTTTCAAATCTTCAGCTCCTTGTGGAACAATTCTATGAAACATTTATATTACTGATGGCTTACCAAATGGCTATATAATGAATGTATATTTCTTAAAGGCATATTACATTTACACAATATAGAGCTTGCTTTGTGTCTTACATCCTGGTTTGAATCAAGTACTAAGAAGAGGTAAGCCACTGGTAATATTCTTTCCTAAATGAAACCTTCACCTTAAAACTCAAAAATGTTTTTTTTTTTCTTTTTCATTGAAAATTTGTTTTCAAAACTACTATAATGAATCAAAGTTACTCTTCTTATCAAACTTTATTATGTTTTCCTCAAAGTGTTTTTCAAGGGGCCTGGCATATTTCCATGATTTTGTTTTATTGCTTTCATGCCTGCTTTCCAGAATTAATTTTAAATCCCCTTTATATTAACTATACTAGATGTGCGGAGTTTCTGTTTTCCCATCTATTGACATACAGTGGCAGAATTGTGAGTCACAGGTATCTTGTATACCTATCTTATACACCTTCTGTAGCAGGAGTACTTTTATCTGCCCTGAATGACCATCATATATATTTATCTTATTTTAAGCAATTCACATCAGCTGTACAGCTCTAGGTAAAGAAGCAGCCAAACTGTATCCTTACATAAGGATTGTCAGTTTGTATTCCTATGAGCACTGACATAGCATCCATCTCAGACTTTCTGAGTTATCAACTCTACAATTGCAATCCAGGAGCTGTTAATTTTTATTGTGCTTTTTGCAGACCCAGTTTACACCCGTGTTGGTCTTTTTCCTATTATACATTTAGAGGAAAATGAGAAAATAAATTATCTTGTCAAATACCAAGACATTTGACGTTATGTTTTTTTTTTTTCTTTTGCAAGTCAGAACTCCCTGAATCAGAATGAGGAACAGGTGGTAACCCTCCCAAGTATTTGCTCTGAAACTGGTTCCTTTCCTCTGCAACAAAGATAGTGAAAAATAATTTTACAAAATTTTGCACATTTTTATAACAGCTGTTCACATTAGCAAGACTGATTGCCTATGTAATCTTCAAGGCAGTGCCTGACTAGAAAACCTAAATATTTTTTTCTGTCTGTTGTATGTCATGCAGTCACAGACAAATTCTTCTATGAAAGCATGTGAGAAGTTAAGCTTAAAAAGATGGGTGGGCTTTCCCTTTCTTTGATTCCAAGCCAGTAAAATAAAAGTTTTATAAAGTACAAGCAAGTGTTTAATAAACAAAGCATGGTAAAACCATACTCTAGGAAGATTTCTTTGATTCAAGGCAGTAAAATAAAAGTTTTATAAAGTACAAGCAAGTGTTTAATAAACAAAGCATGGTAAAACCATACTGTAGGAAGAATGTAAACCTAATGTTAAGTTAAACTGTACATAAGGGTGTACTTTTCCTTTAATCACTGTATTGAGATCTTTCAGAGCATTACAATTGTGTCTCTTATCTTTCTTTACAACAGTCACAATACTATTTAACCATTTTGTTGGCTGTAATCACTTCCAATGGAATCTAAGTTTTAAATTCTCTTCTATTTCTTAGCCAGCGCTGTGGTGCAATGAGAGATGAAGCATCGGCTATGTCCCAGCTGACATAGGCTCAATTAGCAGCTTTGGTCCTGGTAAGGGAAGGATGGGCATGCCGTTCTTGGGGGAGGACAGGTACTTGGACACTCCTTGCATTTGATCCCTGGTGGAGGCTGAAAGCATCCCAGGGGCATTATCCTGGGTGGTAATAGTCAGGGATATTGACTGAATCAGTACAGAGGTGGATCAATATTCCTGCATGTCCACATTTTTCATCTTCCCTCTGAACATAAATAGGTCTACACAGGAGAAGAAAAAATGGTTAAGCTAAAAAAAATTCTCACTAGCAATATGACACTATACCAGGAGCCACAATCTCCTTACTGGCCCTGAGCATGGGTCAGAGTAGGTCTAGGAAGGAAAAGGAGTGTCCGTCAGACCCAGTGGATGAGGCCAGTGTTTATGTTTAGAGCAGTTTGTACATAAATTCTAGTGGAGTTTAAGGAATACCACAGAGATCACATCTAGCTCCACTTCCACTGCTGTTTAATTTATACAGGTCAGATCTCCCGATAACAGAGGCAGATAAACTGTCTCAGGTAAAAGAGACAAAGGGGACTTACAAAGTGCTCACTAGATTAAGCAGCACAACTTTATTTAAATGTCACTAAATGAATCTGTATGAAAACATAGAATAAAATAAAAAAATAAAGCTATCCCTTTAAAGGTCTTCATTTTCATGCATTTAACACATAGACTGAGGTGTTATTGTGGGCTGCAGTCAACGCTGAACATTTGTGTGCAAAATTCAGCAGATTATCTGAAGATAAGTAGAGTAATGTACTCCATCATTGCTGTTCACAATTTTTGTTGGTTAAATTAGATGCCAGGATAATATTGTACTGTGTCCTTTCAAAAGATAGTCAATGAAACAAGAAGAAGGAATACAGACATGTTGGATGATACAAAAACAGGTTTCAGTAAACTAGACTAACATGCTTAACTGGTTCAGCTAGTTCATTATTCCCTTTTCTGTAGGAGGATTAGGAGAGACCTATTGCTGCCAATGGAGCTGTTAATAATTAGGCAGATAGTTAGCACCATGTTGGACCTCAAAGGTTTCAGGTGGTACCTAGTTAGGGGACAAAGTTAAACTGCAAGCAGGATGAACTGCTCACAGAGCAGGTCATCCCACTTTACCTAAGTCTGCCTAATATAAAAATGTGTACATAATGCAGCCATTTACGTGGCTACTTTGTGACAGGTAATATTGCATTTGGTATGGATCACAGCCTTGCAGCACGTAGCTCTTTGTCTGGAAATTATTTATGCATGTATACTTCTAGAAGCAGTATTTTACTGATACCCTATCTCAAGCATAAATTCTTAATATGTCTGGTTCATTCAAGGAGAAATGTAAAGGATTATAGATACACAGGCTGGTAGTCATATAAAATGAACCCTCCACCAAACAGTGTAGTCATATAAATTGAACCCTCCACCAGTGTATTTCAAAATAATTACCGATGGATATTGAATATTACAATCTAAATGCACCCCAAGGATGAAGACTAAATATTTAAAATTAACCACGTTAAGCTCTAAGCACATTTCTCAATCCATGGTGGCACAGTGGCACAGCAGTTAGAATTGTTGCTTCACACCAAGGGGTTCTCCAGTTCGATTCTCAGCTGGTGTGCCTTCTGTGTGAAGTCTGCATGTCCTTCCTGTGTTTGTGTGAGTTTTCTCTGGGTGCTGTAGCTTTCTCCCAAATTCTAAAGACATGCAGTAGCTGGATTGGACACACTAAACCGGCAGCAGGTGTGTGTGTGTGTGTGTGTGTGTGTGTGTGTGTGTGTGTGTGTGTGTGTGTGTGTATGTCTGTGTCTGATACAGAAAAACAACTGTGTCAGAGTTAGCAATCTGGCTGTGTGAATAAAAGTGCTAGATTATGGTCACTGTTGAAGTAACACTCCAGCTCCGTGGTTAAAAATGGGAAAAAGGGGTTGTGGATGGATTGATGGATAAATGATAAGCTTGTGGAATAGGCTGCCTCCAGATATCAAACGGAGTCTGTAATAAGTTTAAAAATTATCTTGATAGTTGGATTGGCAGTTAGCTTACTCTGTAACACTGGAGTCTGTTTTAATTGGCCTTTTGGCTCCCTACAAACTTCAGGTTCAAGATATTCCAAAGTAGAACTTCTGAACCACAGGCACGTAACTTTAGTAAACTGAAAGGGAAGTTCAGAAACGCAATGCAAAGTAGTGTAGAAGGATATTTGAAATACATGTGGCAAAAATAAAAGCTATCAACAGAAAATCAACAAATCTTTCAACCCTGCTTGAGTTGGTGGTAACTCAGGTGGATATAAAATATCCCACAGCAGTTATAAACAGTAGAACATCCTCAGTGTCCTGGTCATATTTCCCCTTGTAGTATAAATACCACCTCCGGTCTCCCCTGAAAAGATGCTACTAGATTAGTGGGTCTAACCCTGTCAACAAAGGAGTAAATTAAAAGGAAAGAAAAGAAAAATGAAGGAAAGAAATATCACCTTTAAAACTAGTGACAAGAAGTGAAAGAAAGCATAACATTCACACAATGTAATAACTGGAGTGGGAATTTCACAGAGAAGGATCCCTGTGAAAGCAGAAAAAACAACAAATATGCCAGAATAACTAGCTCAAAAGTGAGAGAATATAGTGAAGGCCTGAAAAGCACCAACACTAACTTCTGCATCATTCTACTGTCCCACATATCCATCTGACCTGGTTAATAAAATAATAGTGTAAGAAGACACTATTGATTTGGTCTAGGTAGATTTTTATCAAGTCATGTGTCATAGTCCTGGAGAAGAAAAGTTAATATCCAGAATAGTGGAGTTATGGGTGACAGTCCTTTCCTTAGTTAAAAGTTGGCAGAACAACAAAATGTTGCAGACAGTAAGCTGACTCCTCTAAAAATGTATGTATTAGATAGCTTGTGTTAATATATCCCTTTAAAATCAGATTTTCTAAAGTTTCCTTGCTAAGCTATCTTGTCTGCTATCCTTAATGTTGTTACTTAAAATTTATCTTTTGTGAGTCTGCATTTTTGAAAATTCTTAAAAGTTATTATAAAACAGATAGACAGATCAGATTTTTTAGAGTATTAATGATATTTACAGTGCTGTAATACATAGCTCATTTCTAAATCTAGTCCTTTTTAATGTTTCTACAACTAACTCTGCAGAAGGACTGAAAACTGAAAAGTCTGTCTCCTTACAAAACACCACAATCTACCATAAAGTTGATAAAATATAGTGATAACGCTATATCCAGAAAGTACTTTGCAGCATTATATGGGATTTGATGAAGCCATGTCTAATGAGGTTCATTTTTCATCATTGCAAAGTAATGTCCCTAAGTAACAAAATAAAAAAAAAAATGAGACCATAGATTGGAAGGAGAGACTGTGGATGAGATCTAGAGAAAAAGTCCCATTGTGTAGACCTGCTGCACAAAGAAATGCAGAAAATAGCTTACTGCCAATTCAGATATATATGGGTATCATTGCTGCACATGTGATATGATAACCCATGAAAAGCAGGCTGGGAAATGTAGTTTAGAGCAAATTAATTTGTCCTTCGATGCTTTAGGATTTTTTGGGGGGAAGGGATGGGAGGTGAAGAGGAAGGGGGAACTACTAATTTATATCGATTGGAGAAGAGAGTGAGGATTGAGAGAGACAATCAGATAGGGAAGGGTTAGGTTAAGGAGAAAGGGAATAGGGAGGAAATAAGGAAAGGGGAGGAGGGGTTAATGAAATTTTAGGCAAAAGCTGTAGGGTGGGGATATCAAATTTAGGCATGAGCTTGTTGCCTGCCCTCCCACCTTTTTATTTTGTGTCAGTTGACAGGTTTTAGTTTTATATGTGAGTGGGTTTTGGTTGTAGAGAAGAAGGGGTGGCATGTCCCACTTCTGTTTTCCCTTTGGTGTTATGTGTTGGCTTTGGTATGGAAGTGAGTGGTGGCATACTGCTTCTGGTAAAGTCAGAGTAAGTGAGCGGTTAGGGTAACACCGCTTATTTTGTGATGACACAGAGGTGCGAAATCGATTTTTGTCCAGGTTATGTTCATATTGTAACAAATACATGTTATAGTTAATCAATTAACTCTGTGATTAAAGGATGTTATTCAATAAAGGTCGTCAGATGCCAAGTTGGTGTACTGTGTTTTATTGTGGAAGGGGATCAGGACAGTAAGATATATAGCACTAATACAGCACTAACATAAAGATGGATATATGTGGTATTTTATATTTGTATAAAACAATAATTGCAGCTTTTTTTGATTTGTGTTATCAACAGTGATAATTAATATTTACATAGTTTTGTATTTAGATGACATTTAACATTAAAGCAGCATATAAGAATTGCAGGTATGTTTCTCTGAATGTTTTTTGACAGTAAACAATGAGTCTTGTGAGGTCAAACAGTAACTCTCAGTCATTTATCATTGGTTCTGCATACTTACATAATGTCACTTGGTGCCCTAACTGCCTTATTTGCCTGCTGTTTTGTCTCAGTTATGCATCTTTGACTGAGCCTGAAGATACTCTATCCCCCTGAAAAAGGGGGAGAAAAATCTATTAATCTTGACAACCTATGCAATTACAAAATATAGCCAAATATTTTTTCATTTATCTGTTGCAGACATGTAACAGGAGATGGAATAAAATATTTACCCTTACATCTCTACAACAATGTAGGCTTTTCCTTAATAGTTAAATAAATCACTCACTCTTCCTCTTACTATATTGTTCCTTGGTTGCTCTAAGAGATTGTTTAGTATTAGTAAAAACTACAGTTGTAGAGATTGCCCGTTTGTAATTTTTGTGCATTGATGCTGCTTTGTGTTGGAATTATTATAACATTCATACATGCTTGTCTTTTCATTTAAAGATATTAAGCCAAGTTTGTATACAGATTATACTGTTCTTTCAGTCAAAGTAAAGTTAGATTTCATTGCAAAATGAAAGGGTTCAAACGAAAATTATTCATTGCTTAGTAACTTTACAGTTTCACTGATAAAACCATTTAGTTAAATTTTCAGGACGTCGAATTTCAGTTAGCATCAGTGTCACATGCAGGAAATGCAAACCTCATGTTTGTTCCCTTGGTGTGGATGGGCTGAGTTATAATACTATATCTTCTTCCCAGAGATTTAATTTAGTAAGTTAACTAACGTGCGTAACACCCTGAAATAAAGTTGTGACAACTGCAAATGTCAGGACATAAACTGGCTCTATAGTGAAGAATAGGGTTGCCACCTTCGTTCACGGCTAAAACTGGAGCCACGCCACGCCCCTCGCGTCACCAGTAACCCCGCCCGCCCCACTCCCTCTCCCGCCAACATACCGCCCATTTTGTGATGTCACGACAGCATCACTCAACGGGAACGCCCTCTTTTTTCGTTCCCGACGCCTGCTTTTGGCTGATTTGCTATGCTTTTCTGTAAGAAAAGCATAGTAAATCAGCCGATCAACGGGAACGCCCTCTTTTTTTTGCTCCCGCCGCCTGCTTTTGGCTGATTTGCTATGCTTTTCTGTAAGAAAGCATAGTAAATCAGCCGATTTACAAACTCCGATAGTCTGTTTCCTTTTTGAAACAGAATACCGGAGTTTGTACAGTGTTTTCCGGACTACCGGAGAATCAGTTTGATTTCCTGATAGTCCGGAAAAAAACCGAAGGGGTGGCAAGCCTAGTGAAGAAGAATGGTCCTGTTCAATCAACACATGATGAATTAACACTAAAATATATATAATGGATGACTGTCTCTGTGTCAACCAGTAATTTGGTCAACAGAGTGCAGTGTGTAGAAATTTAGTTGAGTGGAGGTTTAGTTGAATGGAGTTTGGTTTGCATGTGTGCCAAGTCGAAAGCCAGACGTTTAGTTGGGAAAGGTAAGTGTTTGGTTTTGATTCTAATACTGAAAGTTTTGGATATTCTGAAAGTTTCAAAATTAGGAGGTACGAGTATGTGTGTATGTATGGATTAGGTTAGATATAACTCTCAACTAATAAGGGACAAATCTCTGCAGAAGCAGGGACAAATCCACAAATAATCAGAGACACCTTAAAATTTTAGTACTACTAACTCGAGACATTGACCAACTAAAGGAACATGAATTAATATACATTTTTTGAAGAAAGAAAAAACTCTATAACTGTATTTATTAAGTGCAATTCACTACCATTTTTACAAATGTCACCAATTTTAGGTGGTATTAAGAGTAACAAAGCTAAAATTTGAGTCAAGATAAAGGATGTCCCTGAAAATCAGCAACATGTGAGAGGTACAAGGACTGTGCATGTATGCAGTTGTTTGTGGCATATGAGTGAGTTTGTGTGTGTGTGTGTGTGTGTGTGTGTGTGTGTGTGTGGGCGCTTGTGACTTAGAGGTATAAGGATAAATTAACTGGATAGGTTTAGTGTTGTACATGCTTGCTTTTTATTTTTGTATAGTGGTAGTGCTATGGAAAGGGTTTTTCTAAGGGAAAGATGTAGGGTTGGACTTAGGGGCAACATTAGGGTTAGCATGCATTAGTGGGATGGAGGGTAAAGGCAAAAGAAAATCTTCCTTTTGCACTTTTTTTGTGTTTTTGCTGTTTGTGGGGTTTGTTAAGTTGGTTATTCAAAATACAAGCATCAATCGGCTGTGTTTGAGTTTTTGTATTTTGATGTTGATCAAATGCTCTTACACGTATGTGTATATGGTTCCCTATCAGAAGCCTGAAACACTATAAGCCTGAAAATCAAAATCCTGAAAACTAAAGCCTGAAAATTCAAAATCCCAAAAACCCAAAATCCTGAAACTCAAAATCCTGAAAACACAAATAATGCTAATATTTCACTATAAAGACACTAATATCTACCAACTGACCCTGACCCTAACCCTAACCCTAAGGTCCGTCACTATCGCACACTCACCTGACCCACGCCCTAACCCTAACTCACTTAAGCCGCCCCTAACCCCAATATTTGTCACTATTGCATACATGCCTAACCTGCGCCCTAACCCTAACTCACTTAAACCGCCCCTAACCCTAACATAAAACCAATCAAGACACTTACCTGAACCCAACGCATGACCTAACACCACAGGGCTAACAATAGCAAAGCCACAATGATGTCAGTATGTCCATTTTGTGTTTTCAGGATTTTGAGTTTCAGGATTTTGGGTTTTCGGGATTTTTAATTTTCAGACTTTAGTTTTCAGGATTTTGATTTTCAGGCTTATAGTGTTTCAGGCTTCTGATAGGGAACCGTGTATATATATATATATATATATATATATATATATATATATATAGGTGACATACAACTTGCCTTAACTATCATTCTGTCTATCCACAAGTTGCCAAAATAAGTTATCACATTTTATCTAATGATATTCTTTGATACATTTTACAAGCTATAACTTTGATAATAAGGGAAGTTTATGATTTTTTGATCAGTTGTATAAGTTTTCTTAAATATTTGTAAGTAATATTGCAGTTTGGTTTAATATAATGTGTTGAATTATACAAGCTGGTAATGCACTGATAGTGTTTTTCCCCTTTCTTCCACTGTAGTGTCACCATGGAGTTGTTATATATAAGTTAGGGTGTCCCCTGAAAAAACTTTTTTTGTGTTTTTTTTTTTGTTTTGTTTTTGAGTTTTCCTGGTTTAGATGAAGTCAGTTTAGATATGTGGTGTTTGATAAGTTGTGTTTACATATTTTACCTATTAAAAGATGAAATGATAGACATCCGTACCTTGTAGCAGCAGCTTATTTAGCAGTGCATTAAGTTAATTATCTTAGTAGAATTCTGTTTGTGAGATATTCATCTTTAGTGAGTCTGAAATCATAGCCCTTGGCTAGCTCCTACAGCCTTCAAATAAAAGCTTCCTTTCTTTTCATGCATATTTTTGTCTTTCTGATAGCAGCAGACATATTCACGGATGATAATTCCTGTGGAACTAAATATTCACTTGAATGCTGTTAGATTTGTCTCTGCATTGTCAGAACTGTGCTGCTTTCATTTAACAAGTTAACCTGCTTAACACTATATTCTTTTGCAGATCATTTGCTCAAACGTATTTGGTCTGTTTACAATTTCCCCAGCTGATTATAGATAGTCACCTCAAATTAATCCCAGCTACAAAGTTATTGTGGTTTTCTAAATATTTTCAAAACATAACACCCAGTCTTATGTACTTTTAAAGAATCAACTGCTTTTAATTATGTTTAGTGAAAAATTACATATGTAGCATTTTTACTTTATGTGCAGTATATTATCTGTTATTTTTATTCTTTTTCACTATATTTTTAAGAATGATCTATGATTGTCACTGTCTTTAGTAAACGTTTATGCAAACCAAGTACTGTCTTAGCAAAGAAAAGTTATCATTGCAAATTAAGGCTGCTACTTTAAGCTACTGACTTGTTTACCTAAGTCTGTAAAACAGCCTCTGTTTTGACTGTGATGACATAAATAAACAAATGCAGGCACATAAGTGTTGTGGCTGGTCATGTGGGATACTTTGTTATCCATGCAGTGCATTGTAAGGTGAGTCATTGCTTTATATTTTCCAAGATGTGATCCAGGAAGTAGTGAGTCTGTGCTGCCTAAACCCAGTCCTTCCCAGAAAGTCCTTTCTGTTCCAGATGACCAGCTTGCTTCTTCCTTACATGATCTTGTACACCATTATCAAGTCCAGTTACCCCCCAACACACACATCACAGTCCCTTCTCTAGTACTTAGTATGAAAAGCTCCAAATCCCCTATACCCCACACACCTTATATATGGCGTTCCTCTGGACTCCTTCTGTCATCTTGATGTCCCTTTCCTTATATAGCCTTCAAAACTGCGCACAGTAGTCATGGTGCGGCCCAGCCAGGGCCGAGTAGAGTAGAAGCCCAATCTCTTTTTTTTCTGAACTAACTCTCTCTCCTCCCAACATTCTGTTTGCTGCAGCTACAGCCCTCTCACTCTGCTCCTAGTGGTGCAATCCAAATGTCATCAGCACCATCAGATCTTTTTTCTACTTTGTTGCCATTAATTCAATTCCCTCTATGGTTTTCTGTGTCCAGGAAGATCATCTTGCATTTTTTGTCGTGGTTCTTAACCGCTTTCTTTCTGTATCCATTTCCCCACTTATACAAGTATAGCAACACTTTGGAGAGGTACACATTTTCCTAAAGGGAATTTCACAGACTTCTTTAACTAGCAATGAAAGAATGTATCAGAACACCCCATGTCTTTACTGTTACAGGGTTTTTGATGGATTTTTTTAGCAGAACAGCAATAAAATGCACACCAGTGATTTTAATGGACTTATTAGACAACAAATAATACAATTGTTCTTCCCAATTCATTAGCTAAAACCTGCCTAATGAAACTAAGAAATATAAAAATAGTCCATGGCAGAGAGTGGTTAAGTTACAATTTACTCACAGTAGGAAGGGTGTTGCTTGGCCATGAGGTTGCAGGCCTTGCGACCAAATTAGAACTCCCCCTATGGGAAGTCTTACATTTGTAAAATAACTGCACTACAGAAATGATACTCAATTATCTTTTGTTTCTCTGTATGGATTTAAGTCAGTAGGGTCTGCATTGTGATGTTCTGCACTCACACATACCAATAACATGGTGATATTAGTAGCATAACAAAGGATGTGGAGAACTGCCTTGTGTGCAAAATGTTAAGGGCCACAATTGAGAGTCCCACAGTTTAACTTGAGTTCAGCATTTTTTTTTTCTCATCACTTGAAGAACTGGGAGCTATGGATTGTCTGACACACTGCAGGTAGGGCATGATTGGCTGATTTTATTATAGGAATCCAATAAGCTTTTACACTAATCTGAAGACTTTTTATTTTCTTTTGCTCTTCTCTTGAGAGATGGAGCGTTGGGTATGATGGGGCATAATTGTCTGATTTACACTATGAAGCCTATTCATTCTACAACAATCTGAGCATGGACTGGCTGCTGTACTGTTGGAAATGGCCTTCTGCAGTAAGCAGAAATCCTTTTTTTGCTCTTCATTTGAAGAACAAATGGGGTAGGACATACGTTCCTGGAAGTGACACAAGGCACTAGATGACACAGCTACAGCTCTGACTGGTGTCTATATATGGATCTACATTGGTTTATCAAATTAACAAATAACCAAAATTTACAACATCTAGACTATAACATCGAAAGTTTACAAGAATGAGAGTGCAAAAGATTGGAATGTAGAAGATCAAACCAGGTATATATTCTAAACTCAGATCACAGTACAGTCAGGATCAGGAAATCTATACTTTTTCTCATTGTAGTGGGATCTCAGAGTTGGTATATATAATTTGCAGGGGATGTAGGGTGTGCATGGGTGATTGCCCCCCTGTATAAATGCAAAACAAATTACTAATACCTGTAAATTACATATGCCAACTCTAAAATGTCACTACAGTGAGGAAAAGTGTAGATTTCCTAATTGTCTTGTGTGTGTCTGTTTATATATATATATATATATATATATATATATATATATATATATATATATATGTATATATATGGGTCTACCTCAATCCACAGAAATTATATTTCTCCAAACCGTGATTTCGCGACCCCATTTTTCCAAAAGTGCATTTATCCGAAAATGCACTTTCATGAAAAAACAAGTCAACGAAAGCAAAAAACAACAACAAAAAAAAACACTAAACACATTTTTGTAGTGGGGCAAGCCCCCCTGTACCCCACACCCCAGCAACTTATATATCTCTATTATTCTGTCCTGTATTTGGATGAAAAGTGCTATCAGTTCATAATGTAGGTATTTGCATAATGTTTTTCATGATTATGTTAGAAAGTTTCTTCTGTATATTAAAGATTCTAGTAATATATTGATAATTGTTGAAACTGAATGGTCAGAGGATTTATAATAGATTGTAGTTGATGTGAATAGTTTATACATTTCTATTTAATATAGACATGGTGGTAAAGCTGTTAATTATATTTTGGGGATTTCTCCTATGGTTAATTATGTTAGTTAGATTTTAATGTTTTGTTTTTAATATGTTTTGTAGTAATATTTAGTAATTTATGGGAACAGCAATGGGGGCTCCATTTGCTGCCATGTATGCAAATAAAGACATGGCTGTATTTAAAGTTGAATATATTTATTGTCATTACAATGTTTTTGTTGTCATGATTTTTATAAGCAACATGCAACTGAATATAGGCATTTTATTGATTTGATTTTTATATGTCATGGAAGATCGGATATAGCAGAAATTGTATTGATAATTTGAGAAATAATAATTTGGATGTTTTTACAGATGGTGTTTTTGAAGTGGAGGGAGAATTCAAATAAAAGTATGTAGAAAGAATAGTGTAGACTTTTTGCATGCATCAAGTTGCCATCCACCCCAGCTGACCAATGTTCACCCTAAAGGGGAGCATAAAAAAATAGGAATATTATGTACTGAACATGAGATGTTTTAATGGAGGCTAATAGAACTATTAGCATGTTTTTGAGTCATGGGAATAGCTGTGATGAAGTATATAATTCATACCTTGGAGTTATAAGTATGAAAGATAAGAATGAGTATTTGAATAATAGAGCTAATAGTAATAGGAATATGAATCAGAATGACTGTAGCGTATTCTTTGTTATGGAATATAGTTTACTAAGTGGTAAGATTGAGATGTGTTAGCGACTAATATAATTTTTCTAAGGCAGATTAAAAAAATAAGTTAAAGCCTCTTTTAAACATTTCTTTTAAGAGAGGTAGAAACAAAAGTAGCATGCTTACACAGTCATTTTGTTAGACTGCATGTTAGGTGTAATACAGACAGGGCTGGCCTTAGTTAAACTGGCACTCTAGGTAAAAGACTCCATAGAATTAAGCAGGGGGCTGCTAGACACCCATAAGGCACAGGGTTATAGATGCCCTGAGGTGAGAACTTTTTCCAACACTTAGATCCAGTGATGGCCTGAACAAAAGCCACATATGGAACAAAAATTCTGTCCACTTTTTTGTTTCAAGGAAGGAATAAGTTGTATCCAACTTTTAATCCTCAAAGCTGACCAAACTCTACTTCACAATAAACTTAAAAAAGCAAATGCTTGTGAGGATAGATATGTCTGGCTGAGTCTATCTGTAATTATCGAAAACTGACTTCACCAAACTCCACAATGATGAGATGACTTTGCAGAAAACTTAGTTTCACGAACACCCGGAGTACCGCAATTTTACTTTGGAAAATGAACCACTTGGCAACCATGGTGAACTTTGCCATTTTTCCCCCACTGTTGTGCAATCTCAGAGTTGGTATATTTAGTTAGGGGCCTTCCACATGGGGGAGGTGGTAGGTGAAGCCCCCCTCTTGGGTGTGTTTGATTTGCTTCGGTTTGTTTTTTATGTGTTGGCAGCCAAGTGGTTCTTTTCCCAGAGTAAAATTGTGGTGATTTGGGTTTTCGTGAGACTTAAGTTTGATTTTCAGGTAAGTGAGTTTTCGATAATTTGAAATATACCCTTCTGAGAATAGGGAAGAATACTTGCCGCCATCACCCCCCCCCCCCTTAAAATATGTAGTCACTTTCTGTATATCTCCTTCTAGTATTAAACTGGAATTGAATTAAGGCTTAAATGCCCTCAGTCATATTTCAAGCTGCTGTGCTCATACTTATATGCCTGCTCATCCTGTACCCTCAGAAGGCAACCACCATCTGTGTACTCAAATGTGTACAAAACTAAAAAGGCAAACTGAACATTTTTGCTGTCAGACATATATAAACATCATGTGCATTCACTCTCTCACAAAATATAGACATATATATATATATATATATATATATATATATATATATATATATATATATACATATATATATATATATATATATATATATATATACATACATGCACCGGATGTTTGATTATGAGGAAAATGAAAAACACGATTACAGTAATGTTTACAACATGTTACTTCTAGAGACTCTGCAGTACCACTTCTATGCACAATTTAGATATGATTGTGATAAAACAGGATGACCACATATTTCACCTTTGTTCCAAACAATTGCTGCACATTAAAATGTTGCACATTGCTTCTTCACATAATTACATGAGTCCCTTAAAACCAAAATAATAAGCAAACAGCAGCAGGCAGTTTCCCTGCAAAGAAGACAGCCACAGCAATTCTGCCTTGTCTACCTGTGTATAGCAGGTGTGCAGTTAAGCAGTTTAGCTTACTCTTAATAAATGCACAGTAGTACTGCTAAGGAAGAAAGTGACTTTTAAACTGAACAAATGACAAGAGGATCAATAAATTTCATCCAGCCAACCTTAATCTCCCACCCAGCAGTTATAGCTGTGACATCTGATCTCATCTGACCCTGATTTTGACTTGAATTTTAGCTCAGTCCCTCTCAAGCCCTCCTAAAAATGGTGACTTTTAGAGAGAAGGTGGTGAGCTACACTTAATAAATAATGACAATAACTAGTCAAACACTTTTTTTACTTCAAAAATGTATATTATTTCACATTTTCTTATTCTGTCAGTGTCTTAAGGTAATAGTAGTAATATTTTAAGTGTCCCCAATTATTTCACAATTTTCCCCAATTCTGATGAAAATTGTATGTGATTCATTGAGAGCTTAGTCTGATGGCTATGTAATATTTCACCTCCACAGTCCATACAAGCAAGTCAGCCATAGCTCTCATCCTCTTAGCACCAGAAATCTAGACAAAGGACCAAAAAAAGAAACAAATGTTAAATATCGCAAATATAAATTGAGAAAGTTGATAGTATAGTTTGTGTTAGCATGCATTTTATGAAGGATATCAAGTCTGAAACTCAAATGTATGTTATTATTTAGTAACTTTAGCCCTTGGTGATTTGACTGAAAAATCACAAATATTATGAGGAACAGACCACAAATATGCAGCAAAAATCTAGACAGTCGAGACGTATGAAGAGTATGTCAAACCTAGCTGAGGCATATAAATCACAAAGTGAGAGAAATATTGCCCAAAATATCTTGTGGTAATTTCCAGCATCCCTGTAAAAATAATAACAATTATCTCATCTCAACTGTCCACACAAATCACAAAACAAGAAATATTACCAAAAATATGTGGTTGATGACTACCAGCAATAATGTAAAAATACTTATCTCACCACCAAAACTGTCCACAGAAAGCCAACAAATATTGTCAAAAAGTGCCTGGTTGTTCACTGCCAATCTTATTTTAACAGAGTAATAAGATTAACTCTCCATGCCATTCCTTGAAGTTGAAATATGTCCCTAATTCTGTTGAATGTCCCTTAATTTTGATATTGTATTCAATTATGATGTCATTGTGTCTGCTTCCATTTAGCTACATATGTTTTTTTATTGATTTGTTGGAAGATTTATGGTTCCAGTGACCACTACATGGGACATACCCTGTGTCTGTTAAGATAATTTAAAAAAAAAAAGATGTACTTCCCCACTTTGAAGGCTGCTGATATGTTGTAAATCTCCCTCAAAGCAAAGCTACTGTTTCCAGTAGTACTGTGTTACTCAATGTTCCTGGAAGAAATCTGATAAATGGTACTACCACAATATTACTGTAGCGATTCTGACTGTGTGGTCTTTGTCTGCATGCAAGGAGAAGGAGAGTCATACAGGCTGCTGGAATTTCTAGGATACTGACATGTAATAGTGATTCTTACACCTTACAGCCAGTTCCTCATGTCACAGTTGCGCATCTCACAGCAGATTGAAATAACAGGTGACCACTGTTGTACACTTCATAAGGGATTAAGACTGTAGTTCTCAAACTCAGTGTGTAATGGCTGGTCTAATACCATTCCAGAGAATGAGAAAGATATATTTTTTTTACATTCCCTTTCAGTGACCATTTTCTGAGGTTGCATAACCTCAGAATAAGAATAGTAAAATAAAAGGGCTGTGCAGATTTATTTCCCCCACATAGGGGTGCATGGGGCTTATCCACTGTATAAAATTAGTTTTTAAAGTTTAATATTTTCATTCATTTGCTTGTATCCTGACAAGGTTGCATGCATATGTTACCTATGTTACTATACCGCAGATGTCAGTTATAAGCAGTTGTTGCCAGGCAAGTGCATTGCAAGCTTGGATATCTTGAGAAATTATATTGTTCATAGGTGTGTACTAGGCTAATAACCTTGGGGCCTTTACAAGCCTAGCGATAGGACTACCCTGACATTGTGTCACCCAACCTTAGTTCCCAGTGCCTCTGTCGAGTAGAGCCACTGGAGTTATCCCCAGGGTAAATTTTCTATTTCCCATCCACTCATCGAGATTTCTCTTGAAGAGAGTCAGCGAGGTGCTCTGATTGGCATGTATGGGAAGTCTATTCCATAGCATGGGCAGTCTCTGGGTTATGAACTTGGCCCTCCAGTACATTCTGTTGATTGTGGTAATGAGGTTGAGGTCTCTGCAGAGTGTGATGCGGAGGGATTGGTATTTCTTTAGATGTAGCATTTCTAAAAGAGATGGGTCAGGCATGGCTTTGCAAGTCAAGCAGAGATTGTCTCTAAGTAGGCAATATGAGACAGAGATTAGTTGTAATTTTTTGAGTCTGTCCATATAGGACAAGTGTTTAAGGCCTAGGATCCTCTTTGTGAGGTACATTTGTGGCCTCTCCAGTTGTTGCAGGTGTCTAAAGAGGTACATGCTAAATGGGGCATTGTACTCGATGATGGGCTTAATGAGGAAAGAGTAGAGCGAGACAATGACCTCTTTCTTCCTGGATGCAAAACCCTTAGTAATGAGATGTGCCACATAGAAGGACTTTCTGACCACACACACACACACACACACACACACACACACACACACACACACACACACACACAGACACACACACACACACACACACACACACACACACACACACACACACACACACACACACACACACACACACACATCTTGACCCTGAGGGAAGAAATCCTTAAAGGACCATACCATATTGAAAGTTTGGCATCTTTTGTGTTCATTGGATATGGCTGAATATAAAAGGAGATTCCTAACTGCGGAGTCTCCTGACAGATCCACCAGTTCAAGTACTTTATAGAGCTTTTGAAAAATGACACCAATAAAATAGCGTTGTTTCCTAAATGTTTCCTTCTCTGTTTTTTTTTTTTGCATCTAGTTAGATGAAGTTAGATGAAATGTATGCAGTGTAGTGCCCATGGATATATCACGTTATTATATTTTTAAACTGGTATATGGGCTGATCATCTGATCTTTTTAAACTATGGCCACAGGTAGTCACAGCAGATAGTTACTCATCTGCACAAATATGAGGGCACAGAGGCTAGGGCATGAACAAAAAAATAAGAATAAATATAATTCAATTATATACACACACGTGTGTGTGTGTGTGTGGTGCTAAACATTACTACATACCCAGCACTGTTTATTTCAGTTGACCATTTTGAAACAAAATCATCAAATCCATTATAGAGAATATACACAGAAAGTATTAAGCCTAAACATACTATTGTTTAACAGAGTGACTAAAACTAATTTTAAATTATAGGCAGTCACCTTATTGTTTAAGTGAGTGGATACATCTACATATGTCTAAATTATAACACACCAAGACAGTTTTCATAATGTTAGCACATTATAATTTTTTAGATGAGTGAGTACATCTATGCAATGAATAAACAGATGCATGAGAAAACATACACAATCCATGAAGGACTGATACTAATGGTTATATGTGAGTGGACCCATTTACCAAGAACTTGGCAGTTGTGTTAATAAGTGGGCAGTTGGTTTGACTATGACTGTTTCTGTGCATTTCATTTACCTTTTATTTTATTTTTATGATGTCAGGAAATTGTTGTCTCTCTTGACCATATTTCAAGTTCTTGTAGGGTACTGAAGACTGTGTTGTTTTTGTTATTGTATCACAGCTTTCTTATTGTACAAGTCGCTAATAAGCTAGCTATTAAAATTCAGTATTTCATGAATTCTGTAAAGCTTCAGAACAGTAACCTGTACCTTCTTCTTCTTCTTTCAGCTTTTCCCGGTTAGGGGTCGCCACAGCAGATCACCTGTCCGCTCATGATTGGCAGTGGAGTTTTACAGTGTCGAGTTGCCAGCCCAGTGCGCAACCTTTCACAGAAGGCACATACACACACACTCTCATGCCTAGGACCAATTTAGAGTGTCCAATCCACCTACAGCATGTCTTTGGGATGTGGGAGGAAACCGGAGCACCCGGAGGAAACCCATGCGACCACAGGGAGGACATGCAGACTCCACACAGAAGGCACCCCAGCTGAGAATTGAACCGGAGAACCTCTTGCTGTGAGGCGGCAATGCTAACCTCTGCACCACCGTGGCTGCCCAGTAACCTGTACCTTATTAACTTTTATAAAATTGTGAGGTGCTGAGTGCTGAACTGCAGGATTTGAGGCTAAGAAGAATGACCCAGTATCTTAAAACACAGAGATGTGCAGTAAACAGGTCTTATTGAAATAAACATCCTTAATGTATGTGGAGGTGAACAGCACCTCTTACCAAGTGGGGAATATGGTAGACAGAACATTCAGTTTTTAATTTTAGCTGTTTGACAAAGATACTGAGGTGTATTAAAGGTTGTGTGACAAAGATACTAAGGTGTATTAAAGGTTGTGTACTTTGGTATTTGAATAAATTCTAGACAAAAGCCCTTGTTGATTGTCTTTTGGTCAAGCTTTGGGAATGCTGACTTGCCACATCTTTTTGAATGATTGTACGCGGCACCAGTTTCTGTGAATGAAGTGAGGGAGATCTTGTTCTGTAAGGTCACCATGGCAAATTGGCACAACACTGAACCATTTCCATGAAACCCACACCACCAAAACCTCAGAAAGCCAAAAGAACATCAAAAGTCGACATTTTTGACCACACCACACCTACAAACAAGTGCTAACATGGGTCAAAAAGATGGAAAGATTTTGAGGTTCAGAGTATTGGCATTTAAGGTTTTTGTTTGGCGCAGTTCAGAGTTCGTGGAAGTGGGTTTGCCGTTGTGGCTGTTGACATTATGGAGGTGAACCTTTTTGAACACATACACCCTTGGGTTTGGTTCCAGGCTGATAACTGAAATTTCCTTGCCTCCCCTGAAAGAAGGCCTTAATGGCTACTAGTGTAGGCCACTTTAGTTTAATGTGTTTCTGCTTGTCATGGGGCAAGACATTGATATCTTCTATAAAAAACAGATCAGAAGAATTGTGTCTATTTCTTACAGATGAAAAGTAATCTGAAAAAGAAGGGACATCATCAAAGTTTTCATCACTGTTGTCACTCAGGAATGTCATCAGTCCCCACCTGGACAAGTGAGTGTCATTGCAAACACATCTTGACAGGGGAACTGTCTCACTCCAAATCTACCCACTATATTTTCAACCAGATAGCTCTCCTGGTAATGAGAAAGATGCCTGCCATATTTTCTGTCATCGGTAGGGTATCTGCAGCCATATAGGCTATATGACTAGATATATGAATAACGAAGTCCAGAAGTTTAGCCTTTTTATTTTGCTGTGTGATCTTTGCCAGTTACTTCTACTAGGTTAGCAAGGCATTCTTATGGTACAGCTCAGTGTTCTACTTAACCTGTTTACAAACTCAGTGACTGCAACCTATATTTTTCCCCCAAATATTCCTTTTGTCTTTCTGTCCATCTAGAGTTATAGTACCGGGGATTACTCTGAGGGGAGGACTGTTGTCTTTCACAGTGCAGCTATATGTGGATCAGTGCAGTTATATGTGGATCAGTACAGCTATATGTGGTTCAGTGCAGCTATATGTGGATCAGTGCAGCTGTATGTGGATCAGTGCAGCTGTATGTGGTTCAGTGCAGCTATATGTGGATCAGTGCAGCTATATGTGGATCGTATTCTGCAGGTGAGCATCTCATGGATTGGTTATATGTTGTCTACTGCCATCTTTATTGTCATGTTCATGGAGTCTGAACAGTTCCATTCATTCATGACCCACATGGATCAGAATGATTTTCATATGAAATGGCTAAGCTGACATTAATATTTATATTTATTGCTTTTGTTTACCAGGAAAGTCTGACTGAGCACAGGACTCATTTTAAGCTGAGGCTTGAGGAGGAAAGATCTATGCACACAACAAAAACAAAAATGGTAGTAATAAAAGACAGTATTTACAACATTATTCCATGATAAACAGACATTTCAAAATTAATAAAGATGAACTCTGTTTCTTCTGCTGTTAGTATCTAAGAAACAATATATTTATAACATGAGACTGTTGTAGTAATTAAGAGCTAAATCTTGAAATTGTAATAGGAATAGAATGATAGGAATAGTCAACAATAAGGAGGAAATGGAAGGGAAAGTTAGGTGAGAATAGAAAAAGAGAGGTAGAAAGTAGGACATCACTACAGACATTGGCAGAATGTGCAGGCGACTGAGTTGGTATTTTAGTTCTAGAGGAGGCAAGCAGCATTAGGGTGCAACACATTTGCAGAGCCAAGAGAGCTGAATAAATGGGACTTCAGGTATAATTTGAAGGACTTTAAGGAACAGTCTTGCTTTAGTATAGAAGGTATGGAATTCTAGATTTTGGATATTTCAGGAGAGTGGAGGTAGTTGCTGGGCTTAGATAAAAATACATATATATATATATATATATATATATATATATATATATATATATATATATATATTATAGATATAGACATCTTTAGCTATATACATACATATGTATATATATATATATGTGTGTGTGTGTGTGTGTATATATATATATATATATATATATATATATATATATATATATATATATATATAGATAGATAGATAGATAGATATGGATCTAGGATGTTTGCTCGAGTGAGCAAATGACCGAAACCCAAACGGCCAGGCATACTTACGCAAAACTGCTTTTCACCGAAGAAGCACTTTCACGTAAGTATGCCTGTTGCCGAGGCTGTACTATGGTGCAGGTAAGGGAAATTTCTTTTTTCCCCACTGTAGTGCAGTCTCAGGGGGAGAATATTAAAGTAGGGGGGTGTGGGGGGCACAGCCCCATAGGTGCAGGGCAAAGCCCCTGCTAAAATGTAAATGTAGTGTTTTATTTTTTTTTCTGTAACACGCTTTAACGAAGGCGCTTTTTCGATAAAAGCTCTTTCGTTAAAGTGTGTTTGGTTATTATGGATTCAGACGTTTGTTCACTCGAGCAAATGTCCTAGATCCATATATATATGTATGTGTATATATATATATATATATATATATATATATATATATATATATATATAGTAGGAATTTGTCAGAAGAGTACAGTGGTCTAGGTGAGTTGTATAGCTGTACAAGGTTGGCTAGAGATGGACAGGTGTATAAGTTTGTAGATTAAATTGTGGATTGTGATACTGGAAAAGGATAAGTGCTTATTTTCAACTGTTTTCTGTACTTCTGTTTTACTGCATATCTGTTTAATCTGTGCAACTGTTTTTTAGTCTCCTTTTTGTTGTCTGTTAGAGGTGAATATCTGTTACTGTTTGTGACCTTTGGAGCTTGTAGTGAAATCTTTTGTCTAGAGAGGCCTAGCTGTTTCTCTGGTAGAGAGAATCAATATGGTTTGATCTAGCTAGAAGCATTGCTGCAACACTGTGTTATTTTGATTGGATACTTTGGCCGGTTTCTCTTTTTCTGCCTTTAATAGCCGGTATTTTAAATCAGTTTGTACTTCTTTGCTCAAGCTGTTCAAAGCTGCAGTGAGATAGGCCTTCTGCCATTTGCGCTGCTGTGATATTGGAGAAAGATAAGTGCTTATTTTCAACTGTTTTCTGAACTTCTGTTTTACTGCATATCTGTTTAATCTGTTCAACAGTTTTTTTTAGATCCCACCTACCCGCCTAGCTACTGTTGTGGTCTTAAAGCTTGGTGGCTATGAGTTGCCTGCCTCTAGTATAAGGTTGATACTGGTCACTCCCCCAGTTACATTACATCAGCTCATTCTACTGTTTATAGTGTTTACTTTGTAAAGGCCCACCCCTTTACCTTCTCAACCTTAAATTATCGTATTATCTTCTGTCTCCTCATTTTCTACTAAATAAAAAAAAACTGTACCTCTTCCTACTTCATTTTGCTGCTTGCGCTTAGGAGTTCAACTGCGTTTAGTTTGCCATATTTATTACTGCTTGTTGGTAGCCTCATTAAATTGATGACAGTATTCTACTGAATTGCTGCTTTATTTGTGCTGTCTGTTACTGTTGTGAATGTTAGCTACTGTTTTAAAGCACTCTACTGATTAACTATATTTCATTGCTATATACTGCAATTCATTACTGTTTAACTGCAGTTTACTGCATTTTGTTGCTGTTTAACTGTATTTTTTCATACTGCAAGTTCTGTTCTTTTGACTATGATGATTAATCTGTGCTTCATTGTGAGTTTTTTACTGTGTTCGTAACCTTAAAATTGAGTAGCATAGTCTAGATACAGGTTTGCTGCATCCAGAGCTTCAGTTGCATGGTTTGTAACCCTTCTTGAGGTATTCCAACTACAAATTTTCCCTTAGTAGCACTTGTGTTATCATCTAGTAGTGCTACTCGTAGACGTTCCTCCCTTTACCCTCTTAGCTCTTTCAGTTTCTGACAAATATGGATGGACAATTTCCTACATTTTCTCCTGCCAGTCTGGTTGATATGGGCATCCTGAGACAGTGTAGCAACTGCCTCATTTACATGGACAACTCTCTACTACTACCACCCAAGAACACAATTTGTGAGAATTATATCAGGCACCTAGTGTCATTGCTCTCTCCCCCACAAACCAGTATACCTGGCACTGAGAAGGTTGGCAATATGAACACCACACCTCAAACACCACCCACACCAACTCAACACACACCCACATATGCGGCGGTCTTCAACAATAGCATACCCAAAGAAAAGAGACCTCTGAAGCATAAACGCACATGAACTCCACTGCCTACTACACCACACACCACCCATAGTCCACACACCTTTGTCTCATAGTCACTGAGGCCTAAACATAAACCCAACATATTAGTCATAGGAGAGTCCATTGTGAGACACATAGATGTGACCCTCACCAGGTTGGATAAGGAGAAACTCACGGTTAGTTGTTTATCGGGTACCAGAATCTGCCATAACACCAATGCACTCAAGTCTTCCAACAGGTACTGTTATGACTCTGTCATAGTCCATGTTGGAGTGAATGACTTGAGATGTACCTCCATGGACTATATGAAGAGAGACATGATTGAGCTCGTTGAATATGTGTCCTAGGCAGGTATGTTCCTAGCCATAAGCAGCATTCTACCTTCACCTAGAATGATGCCTCAGTACAAACAGAAAATGACTGACTTTAACAATTGGCTTAGTTTCTGGTGTCATTCCAAGTGGATCCAGTACGTGACATCCTGGGATGACATGATTGACAAACCACGATGCTTTGCCGCAGATGGCCTGCATCTGTCTCCCTTGGGCTTCAGGCTCCTGGCAAAGGCTCTTGCCACCCCCATAGTGCCTTTTTTAGGCAATGCCATGAGGTCAAAACTGCTAACATGAAAATTTCATTAAAATGTAAATTAAAGGTCATGCTGCTAAATGCTAGGAGTCCAAACATGAAACTGCACTCATTGCAAGCATTCTTAACCCTGGAAGAAGCTGACATTTGTGCAGTCACGGAAACCTGGTTCAAAGCTGCGGAGAGCACCCCAGCCATACCAGGTTACTCATCCTATCATTCATTCTGACCCAAAACCATGGGCAGCAAAGCAAAAGGAGGTGGAGTTGCAATATATATAAAAGACATACACACCTCTAGGCTGGTCAAACAATATGATGCACAGGAAACACTCCAGGTGCAGTTAACAATTGACAAGACCCCTATTCAAATCATAGCTAGCTATAGGCCTCCATCTCTGACTCAAGATGCCCACTCCATCTGTCTGGACCTCTTCTAATCTATCAAGATTTAACCCTTTAGCCTGATACTGGGTGACTGTAACTATCCAACCATAGACTGGAAGCAATACTATTGCCAAAACACAAATGCCCAGAGATTCCTTTATTTCATCAATGCAAATGCCTTGGACCAGTTGGTTGACACCCCACAAGACGTGAAAATATCTTGGACTTGGTATTAACCAACATGAGTAACCTGTGCAGCATCCTTATAGTATCTTCATCACAGGTAAGATCCAACCACAAAGCAGTCACTTTCGAAGTCACCATCTCCCCTGCCCCCCCCCCCCCCCCCCACAGCTAGGATCAAGCAGAAAGATTTATCCAAAGCTGAATACAACCTCCTGAGGGAAGGTATAAACAGATTCACAGCCCCCTCCCTCTCCATAGGAACTGGAACATATGTCCAAACCTAAAGCAAAGTACTGTATGAGCATTTATATACAGTAGCTGCATGGAATCAGGAATACCAGACAGGGTGAAATCATCCTCCTCAAGGAAGAGTAAACCTGCCTGATGGACATCTATAATAAATAAACTGTATAATAAAATAAAAAAAATACTGTCCGGGACCAAGAAGGAACAGGCACCTAATTGGAAGCAATCTCTCCTTAGCCTGAACAAGCAAATAAGAGCACTAGTGAAATCATGCAAAGTAAACTGGCCACATCTACTAAAGACAATCATAAGGCTTTCTTCACATATGTCCACAATCTCAAGGGAAGCACCCAGATCTGCTCAGAACTGGTGATCAAGGACACCACATACACAAACACTGTAGATATAGCCATCCTGCTGGCAGACAAGTTCAGTGAAAACTTGACTCCTCCGCCCCCCCCATTAGTAAAACAGGACATTCCCAGTACCTGCCCCCTCCCCTTATCTCTAGGGAGCAAGTCCTCACTGCTCTCACAAAGGCAAAAAATACAGCCTCCATGAGACCTGATAACATTCCAGGCTGCATCCTACATATACTCAGGCAGGAACTTGCAGAACCATTGGGCGCCCTATTCAACCATAGCCTGAGTACCAGCTTCATCCCAGCCGAGTGAGGACAGCTACTGTCATCCCTTTGTACAAAGGTGGAGCATCCACTGATCCAGAAAATTATAGACCCATCAGGCTAATGAGCCTGATCTGCAAGGCCATGGAGTGGATTATCATGGACCTCATTAATAAGGGCATTGGCAACCTCCAGACACTTGATCCCAAACAGTTTGGTTTTGTCAAGGGGAGGTCATGTCTGTTAAATTTGGTCAACTTCTTTGAGACAGTCACCAGAGCCATAGACGAGGGGAAGATGGTGCACACCGCCTATCTTGACCTGGCCAAAGCCTTTGATACTATTCCCCACTCAGGTATAATAGATAAACTCTCTCAAGTAGGCATCAATCCATATGTTACCAGATGGGCAGCAAACTGGTTCACTGATAGAACCCACCTAGTCAAAATAGGGGAAGCCACCTCAAGTAGTAGACCTGTAACAAGTGGTGTGCCCCAGGGATCGGTCATGGGGCCTCTGCTGTTTGGGATATACTTCACGGAGGTACATGCAAAATCTAGTGGGCTATAGCTGACCAAGTTTGCAGATGGCTGCAAGCTGGATGCTGTCATCAGTTCCCCTAGTGATGTGAATATCCTCCAAGAGAGTCTCACCCAAACAAATTACTGGTGCCAGAAACATGACCTCAAACTGAATGCAAAAAAATGCATCATCATCCCTTTTAGGGAGAGTGACATCTCCACAAATTATCACATTGATGATAAGGTACTAAGCACACAATCAGTTGTGAGAGACTTGGGCACCCAGGTTAATAGCAAACTGACTTTTGACCACCATATTGCCTCCGTTGTACGGAAAGATTTCTACATGGCCCACCTCATTAGTAATGGTATCTTGTCCAAGGACAAGGTGGTCATAACATCCCTATATTCTTCCCTTATTGAGTACAATTCACCTTTTGGCATGTACCTCACAAAGCACATGCAGCAGCTGGAGACACCACAGAGGTTCCTCACCCAGGGAATCCAGGTCCCCAAACATCTACCCTACATAGATAGGCTAAAAGCCCTGTCCCTGTACAGACTCTTCAGAGGTGACCTCTGTCTGGCATACAAAGCAATCTCAGACCCTGCCCTGATGGGACTGCTGCATATCTGCAACTCAACCTCCACTCGAGTAACCAGCACGCATGACCTCAACCTGATCTGTGACATCAATAGGACACTTTGGTGGGACAGATTTGTGTCCCAGAGACTCACCCTTTTACGGAATAGACTCCCTGTCTGCATAAAGCAGAGTACCTCATTAAACCTTTTTAAGTGCAACCTGGATAACTGGATGGGGAACAGAAAATACACCCCTGAGATTCCACCTTTGTCCCTGCTGGATAGTAGCATAGGGTGCTGACTTGTTGGAACATGGACTAAATTCTTGGATAGGCTTGAAAGGGCCTCAGGGTCAATAGCTTAGTGACTTTCTATGATCCTATGACCTATAATAGGAAGTTGAGAATATGTGAGATGGTCAGGGCCACATGATGATGGGATCTATGGGGGAGATTTTTTGCAAAGTTTGATAACTTGCTGTTAATTTTGTTTAGCTGAGTTAGTTGGATGTTGGTGAGAATAGGTACTGAGTAAAGGACAGTAGGCAGGAGAAGGGGAGAGGCAATTTTTTTGTAGTGTCAGATAAATAGGGTTTTGTCCTACAGTTTTTGCTTTGTTTTAGTATGTTTTTTCACTATATGTTGAATGTGGAAGTCAAATTCTTGGCCTTTGTCTGTGTAAACTCCTAGAAGTTTAGTATGCGTAATTGATGAGCTTGATTCTGGTGTTGTTGGAAGAGATAACAGTGAAGGAAGGTTTTTAATTGCAAGATGCTTGGGAATAAAAATAATTCATTTGAATTTGTTAGGCTTGAGAAACAAGTAGGATGTCATCTGTCAAGTTTCTATTGAAGTGAAAGATTCCTGGGTCAATTTTTATAGACTGTCAAAGTCATGTGCCGAGCAGATGAGGGTAAAGTCAAGGTGTCATTTTTACAAGCCATGTTAATGTCATTAACAAAGATATCGCTGCAGTCAGAAAACAGACTCTTGTTCACATAAAACCATACACTTTATTACAAATCCAAATAAAATGAATTGAGCGCTTTCATCCCACCCACCTGGGACTTCATCAGAATCACAAACTACTATACTACATTGTATTTAAAGATGCAGTATATTAATTAATTTTTGAATGACTTAGTCTGGTTTTTAAGTGTGTTATTGTATTGGGTTATTTCATTTTAAACATTTAAAGTTCAGTGTATTAGGAGGTTTAAGTTTTATTACATGATCTCTTTAAGAGAGTTGATTAAGACAAAATATGTGTTCTTTAAATAAGATGCAGTATAGTAATTTGTGATTCTGATGAAGTCCCAGGTGGTTGGGATGAAATTAACAGTCCCAGGAGATGGGGAATACACTTCTTCCCTTGCATTTGTTTAATCACTGAATTTGCATATATAATTAGTAGGGGGTGTGGGAGCATCCTTCCTACATGGAGGGATACAGGGTCCTTTACTTTTGCAAAAGCAGTAGACTTATTTTGCACTGTTTGAGGTTCTACCTTTTGAGGTCAATGTTTTAGTGCCAATCAGCTGAAGTTTAGATTAACTACAACAGATCCATATTCATATATCTATATCTGTATCTGTGTGTGTGTCTATACATACACACACACACACACACACACATATATATATATATATATATATATATATATATATACATTATTATATATATATATATATATATATATAATATATATATATATATATAATTGCCACTAATCTGGGGACACAGCTTGCATGGTTGTCTGTCAAATATTGAGACAATACTTATCCAATAAGTTGTAAATAACATACCTAGCTTTGTTGCATACTTGAATTTTTATACCATATTATGTTTCTTAAGTCAAGGGACTAATTACATTTCAAGCAACTGTTTGACTGGATGTTAGCAGTTTTATCAGAAGGCTAAGTCAGAAAAGAAACAAACTCTATGGGCCTTAACATCTTGCCCTTTAATAGTAGTTAAATTCATTGCCATACTTTACAGATAGCACTGTGCCTATGATTTAATTTCATGTATTTGTCTGTTCATGGAACAAGTAAGTAAAAACCTGTTTTAAAGTACCAAGTGAAGCAATGCTATAAAAAACACACAGTAAATTGAAATTCATGTAGAACAAGAAATGCAACACACATTCACAAAATAGTATCCAGCATTGTTTTAAATACATATTAATAACTGTTCTTAATCAGTTGACACACCGAAATGTTTTCTCAAATAGCACAATCACAGCTGATCTATAAGTGACATATTTTTAGATTTTCTTAAATAAACAGACATGAGGAGTAGTTGCTACCCGTTGTTCCCCTTCGAGTGATGTAAGTGGCATCTTTTGCTAATAAGTCATGGTAAACTTTAGATATAAATGCACTATTTTAAATGTTATTCTCTCTCTCTAGTAAATATATACTACTGGATTTCAGAGTTGATCATAAATCTTATAATAAATCAACACATTTTAGCCTGCTGTCACTGGCAACAGCAAAGATTCCCCTAGCAAAGATTTAACTGTAGAAGTTAAATTTCCACTTTTAAGGTACAATAGTATTAACTTATTATAAATGAATATAAATTATGTTATATTTTGACTTTGTGACAGAATATAAGGAAATATTCTTACTCTGCCCCTAAATGTAACATTATTGCTGTCCTTATCAGAAGAATCTCTTCCCACGATATGTTCCCTAGGGAGATATGCTATAGATGTCATAGCCTTATATTTAATTAAACTAATATCCATTTTCTGGAGTTTAGCGTAGTCTTGCAATTTGTCAAAATCTGTGTACAGTATAGTATAGTATATCTTATATTGTATAGTATTTTTTAGTATAGTATTATTTAGTATAGTATAGTATAGTATAGTATAATGTAATATAGTTAGCAGAGTAACAGAAGAATCACCCATTCCATTAATACATTGTATACAGATATAGCTAGTATTTATATCCTTAACAGTATTTATTCCAGCACCAAAAAACAAAAGACCTAATACTGACCATTGTGGGATTCTGTTGTAATGGTGAATTTCAGCAGAATATTTGGACTCAATCTTGATAGCTCCAACTCTTGCAAAACTATGAATTCTTAATTTTACTTATTTTTTGTTGTAATTTAAAGATTGCTTTGTTGTTACTTTCCAACCTTTTCTGGAAAATGTAGGATGAGGAAGTAGTGTGTATACATGCTTTAATCTAGAGTTGTTTATATGGCTGTGATCATTTTTGAAAGCTACACAGTACCTCTTTTCATTTGCATATCTTAATAGTTTGGGGATTCTGCCAAAGAAGGCTTTTGTTGAGCTTTCCTTTATATTTTATTGGCATTTACTTATGAATACAGAAGTTAGTATTATCATAGTGGTCATTCATAGCATTATGAACATATTTATTTGGGTCATTGAGAACAGTCTGCTTTTATTAGTTTCGTTAGTGTAGGGAAGGAATGGCTCTCCCTTTTTTCTTTTTTATCTCTTGGTATGCTGAGTTTGATTTGGTTAAATATGATAATATCCTGATCTATGGTAATTACAGAATATATAGCCATGGTAGGAAATAAAAATACCCAGTGTCCATTCATATGATTTCTAGAATGTTGCCTGGCTACTTGGAATTCATAATTATTTGCTAAATACTGTTTTTATTACTATTGTTCTGTTGATATTTAACCATATTTATACAATGTTGAATAACTTATTCAGTCAATATGTGAGTAGTAAAACTCCACCATATGAATTACTTTTTCATTAATTTTGACATGTTAGACTTTAGTGAGGAAATCTGGATTATAGGGACGCATATAATATACAGTGATGTCCTATATTATATTGAATACCAGTAATATTTATGATAACTAATAAATGATAAATACTACCTGTTACAATTTGTATTCCCAGTTATCAAACAAACAAAGAAGAGATAACCTAGATGGCAATGCAGAATATATGTTTGTGTCTTGAATAATACAGCAGGTCTGTATCTATGTTGCTCCCCACAGATAAACACCTTTAATGATTAGCAAAGTACCAACAACTGTGAAAAGTCATTAAATGTATGTTTGCCCTTGTAGTAAGTGTTGATGCCCTAGGGGACACACATAATGATGCCAATATGTATCTAGAGATGTTGCATAAACAGAGAGTTCTTCATTTGGATATTGGTCATACATTATGCAAAAATTAAAAGAAAATCTTGGAGCTATATCTGGTGATCAGCATTCCATGTGTTTAGCACATCGGGTATGCCCTGATTATGCATGTGCGTGCGTGTGTGTGTGTGTGTGTGTGTGTGTGTGTGTGTGTGTGTGTGTGTGTGTGTGTGTGTGTGTGTGTGTGTGTGTCTGTGTGCATCTTGTATATATAGCTCAGTATTGTTAACTGTGTCATATGTTTAAAGTGATATATACATACTTAATGTATGCATGGATGAAACACAACAGAGGAGCATTGCATGTCATACATGCACACTTGTATGATATACAATGTTGCACTGTCTACTGAGACCTTTTTTTTCAGAATCTTTTTCTACATGTTGCTGCTGATCATCAGGTCTTCAGTCTTCCTCCTGACTGCCATCCCATACAGATTTCAAATGGACACATGTTTAGCTGCTCCCATTATCCCTGGGCCATTCTGACTAATGTAATCCCACAGTGCCAAGTCAAATCTGATTCATGCACACCTCGATACGTGTGACTATTCTCTGGTTACACCAAGCATTGCTTCATGGGGTGTCTCTTTGGCCCCCAACTTTGCACTGTCTTGTCTCCTAGATTCCACTGACTGTCATTGTTATAGCACTCTGGTTTGCTTCCCATTTCCTGGGATGGTTGAGATGGCACTGGCCACTCACACTCACCATCACTGATTCTTCTTCCAGGTTGTTAATTGATCTTGGGTCTTCCTTGCCATAGTCATGACTTCATTCCTTTGCACCACAGAGCTAGCTTCAGCTTACTAGTATATGCACACTCATGCTGATTGTCCTGTCTGTAATGCCTACACGGAGCCACATTCCAATGACCTACATCCACATAATAATAGTAGAGCAGCAAATATGCTACTGATCACCTGGCAAGGTAAAGCAGTGATTATCAAGAGGACATAGAAACTACAATTATAAGGTTATTCTGTAGTGAGCAGATGTTATGCAGTGCACCTGAATTATATGTTAATATTTCAGAGTGGGAAAAACTTGGTCTTAAGATAGTTGCCACAGGCCATGGCATGTAGTACGTGTGTAGCACAAAAGCTGGTGATGCTTTCTTTTCTTTTCTAGGTGATGTTTCTTACTAAAAACTGTTTAAACTGGATCAGTCCTCCTTCCCTTTGATAAGATACACTCTTACATCGTATTCCATTGTACACTATCAAAAAGGTAAGAATTAAATCTTTTAAATAAAATATAAGTGTAAATGTGGTCCAGGGTCTGAGTAATAACACCAGCTGTTAGGCCAGTTTTGGAAATTACTTAATTACCTAGTCTTTGGGCTGCCAGCTTTCCCTGTTGCTCAGTGGATCTGGTGAATATTCTTGCTTCTGTATAAATATCACATTTGCTGTTATTTACTGGTTTATTATTTTCATGCATTTCCATGTTAGAATATTCCCATTCAACACCTGTGTTCTGTGTTAATATACACATTGTATTTCAGCTGCCATACTAGTCTGTGCTATTTGTTGCAGGAATGTATAGCTCTGTTTGTAGGTCATGAATAATTGTCTTATTGTAGTTCTCTGTGCCACTTCTCATTTGCTAATAAGAAGAGTTATGAAGTCCACTGTAGCACTTCCTGCATTTGCGGCTGTTTTGTTAAGCATTCAGATTCATGAATGCATTCCTTCTGATAAACAGTGGCACTGTTTTATATTTAGTTCAGTCTTGTCAGTCTCGTAACTAGTAGGTGTGTCTTGTACCACTTTTACTAAAAAGTGTACATTGCTGAAAGCATACAAACACTCTCTACCTGACATGATTGTCTGTAAAACAAAGACTGAATTAATGAAATCATATATGAGCAATAAGTAGCCCTTACATGAAAAGGAACACTAGGCTGATCCCTATCCATGAATTTGAATCCCGTGCCTATAAAAATCATTTTGCATAACAAAAAGGGGCAAGTTAAAATGTCATCTATGATCGTAGTTTGATGTTGCTACAAACAGATGATGAATTTTGAAAAGATGTGTGTGAGTACACTGCATCATGAGAAAAGAACAAAACAGCAAAGCTGATGCACAGAAAACAGGACCAGAGGTCAGCTTTTTAGCTCATAAAAAGAAGAAGAAGTTTCAAACCCATTTAGTTATAATAGGAAGAAGAGATATTGTCTGAAACATCTTCTAGGGATGTAAGAATTTCTGCATCATTTGTCAGTATTGTTCTTTTCCTTGGAGTCCTTTAAAATAAAAAACAGAATATTATTTACAACAGATCATCTTTTCCACATTCTTCAGTAGAGGATACAGCAGAACAAAGGTTAAGATTTCACACAAGTCAATTGTCAGGTGTTATTCTACATACATTCCTGACTCAGTCCCGCTCGCAAGAGAAAAACTATAAAATCACAACATGATTTCCACTGTTCTTTTCATTGCTTTCTTAGCAGGTTTGGTGTCATTTTCACTCTCCCCACAGAGGTCGTGGTGGGGAGCTCCCAATAAGGTACGGTTAAAATGCACAGTGCTGTCATTCTGTCTTAACAGATTTGTAGATTTAGGGCATAATGCTGAAACTAACATACTGTCAACAAATTAGAAAAGAACAAAAAATTTGGAAGCAGATGAAACTTCTGAACAATGCAAGAAATCATCTTACTTTAGGAGAAAATGCAATGAAGGAAGAAAATAAGTTGCAGCGTTGTTTTCTGTTTAAGCCTTTTTAACATAACACATGCACAATGTGCATTCCATTATATACTATTGCCCATACTTGCCCCATCTTTTAAACAAAGGTAAGACTCTGAAAACATTGAACAAACAGGAAAGAGGGTTTAGGCTTTATTTTACTATGCCTTACTGTTTATTTGTTTCCCTAGGATCAAGCAAGAAAACCCGAAGCACTTGATTTAAATCTCCTAATGATAACATAAATAAGACAGCGGGACAAACTCCATGATTATTGCTGTTGGGCAGTACGTGGCCATTATAATTTTAACAGTTAGTAACATATTCAGAAACTGGGTCACCAATTCTGAGGCCATCCCCCCCTGCAGTGCTACTTTGCATTTATAGCAGGCAGCCCAAGTTATTTGTACAGGTATATACATTACCAGGGCATCTTTACATGATGTTCTTCGTGTTTCACTGTTGCAGTCATAACTGTAGGGTACTCCTGCCGGCAGGCAGCCCAAGGTCTGCCAGAATATCAAAGTCTGGGTCCGGCGTCGGCTGTATCAACAAGTACCCTGACGTCAGAACGCATGGGTATAAAGCTGACAGCCGACGCATCTTCTCCAGTCTTTCTTGCCGTGCGGTGCAAAGCAGTTCGCTAGTTGTTGGTTGATGTTTTCAAGACAACGTGGTGTGATTGTCGTCGGTCCGAAGTTTTCTACTTCTCTTCTCAAAGCTAAGTACCCCGTTGGGGAAACATTTTTCTTGCTCCTCCGATGTCAGAAAAAGTTAATAATTGTGTAATACCTCATAAAGATTTCCACTCTTACTGTCTACCTTGCTTAGGCCCTGACCACGACGTTTCTTGCTGTCGGTTCTGTGCCAGGTTTAATTCTCGCACTATCAAGCATAGGTACGATTGGGCCTTGAATTACTTCGGTAGACGATTTAATTATAGGATATCGTCGGATACTTTACCGACTACCGGAATACAGAAGAAATGCAAAGACAAGGACAGGCCTCCGAGATCCAAACAGGATACTTTGCAGCCGGAGCCAGCTTCGGGTTCGGCGGTCGTCAGTGAGGCGCTTTTGCAGCCCCTGTCGTCCGCCACTTCAGAACCGATGGCCGACACAGACTCCCATGGGGAGCCATCTAGGCCTAGTAATTTGTCTGCTGCAGGACCTTCGGACGTCGCTCCTTCAGATGGGTCCAGAACCGCTGTGCAGGTACCGGCTTCTGAGGGGGTCTTCAGGCCTTCACATATTACTATTTCCACAAAGACAAAGGTTAAGTCAAAGACTCCTGTTAAACCCAGACTTTCTGCTCAAGCTTCTTTGGATTCAGCTCCTAAGACTCAGAAGCAATTACTACAGATGGCTGAGGATTTATTAACTATGATTAGGGGCTCTCACCCCCCTCCTGAGAAAAGGCCTAGACAGGATATCCCTTATGATTCCTCTGATCAGGCTTCTGTATCTTCTGTTTCTTCCTCTGATCAGGATTACTCTTTTCCTCCTTATGAGGATTCGGATGCAGAGGATTCTATTCCCTCTGCCTCCCCCCCTGAAGATTTCTCTTTTGGGGAAACCTTGCATGAGATGAGGGAGCATTTTCATTGGGAAGGTCAGGATTATTCTGCTTCCAAAAAGAGACTTAGGGAATTTCTTCTTCTCCCCCCTCAACACAGGCCTTTAGCTATTCCTCCTGTACTTGACATTGTGGATGATGCCTTCTCTGAAGCTAACTTGAATCCTGATTCCATGCCGCCTGCTCCTTCTAAGCCTGATAGATTTTACAGGGTCCCTGATTCCCATCAATTCTTATTTAAGAACCCTTCTGCTGATCCTGAAACTATTTTGCAGGGTTCCAAGGCTGCTAAGGCCGCCTCCTCTAAGAATCCTATACCCTCTGAAAAGGATTCTCGTGCCTTGGACAGGTGGGGCAAAATGGTTTATACTTCAGCTACCCTTTCTATTAGAGCTTTAAATTGCCAGTTTCACATGTTTAAGTATCAACAGTTTCTTTTATCTGTTTTAAAACAAGGGCTTTTTACCTTTCCTGCATGTGCTGAGGACAAGGAATTACAGGATGTGTTGCATGCAACTGAACAAGTTAGCAAACATAGTTTACATTGTGGTTTTGATGCCTTAGAGGCTTCTTGCAGGGCGGCTGCCTCTGGTACTGTTATCAGGAGACATGCTTGGCTTTGTGAGCAGAATTTACCTGAACAAGTTAAGGCTAAATTGCTAGATGCCCCTGTTCAGCATGATATCTTATTTGGATCTAAGGCTGAGGAGGTTATTAAAAAGATGGAAGAAAAAGCCAAGTCTATGCAGACTGTAAAAGATTTTTTGCAAGTGCAGCCTCCTAGATTTTCCAGAAATTGGCCCTCCAAAAATTGGTCTTTTCCCACTTCTGACAGGCCTCAAAGGGGAAGATATAGATGCTCCAGAGGTCGGGCGCAGGCTCAGGCCTCTTACAGATCTAGACAGTGGACTGCTTCTTCACCTAGAAGGGGAGAAGACAGACCTCAAACCCAAAGAAAGCAGACCCAATGACTCCCTCTGTTGGGCTTCAGGTCCTCCTTCCCTGGATGCCCCTCTCGGAGGAAAACTTTCTCTTTTTTACCAAAATTGGACTCACATTACCCAGGACAAATGGGTGTTAGACATGATTTTGAAAGGCTACAGATTCCACTTTCACACTCTGCCAAGGCCTTCCGGCTGGCCAGATCTGCCAAAACATCAATGGACAGAGGCCTTAAATTAAGTGGATGCTTTATTAGCCTTAAGAGCCATAGAACCTGTTCCACCTCTAGAGGTGGGGAAAGGTTTTTACTCAAGACTTTTTCTGGTCCCAAGAAAACAAAACTCCTGGAGACCTATTCTGGACCTCTCAATATTAAACACCTTTTTGGAAATTCCAAAATTCAAGATGCTTACACTTCAACAACTTCTTCCAATGCTCTCACAAGATGCTTGGATGGTAACATTAGACTTAAAAGAGGCTTACTTACACGTCCCCATAAGGCAACAATGCAGAAAGTACCTCAGATTCAAGGCAGGCTCGAGACACTTCCAATTCTCTGTACTGCCATTTGGCTTATCTACTGCGCCCAGAGTTTTTACTAAATGCCTGGCTCCAGTAGTAGCTTACTGCAGACTTCAGGGCATTCAGATTTACCCCTATCTGGACGACTGTCTTATTCAGGCAGACAGCAAAGACCTTTTACTTCAACACCTGCACTTTGTTCAACGTCTTCTCCTACTACTGGGATTCTCAGTGAACACAAAAAAGTCACATTTGATTCCTTCTCAACGAATGACCTTCTTGGGAGCTCTCTTGGACACAAGTTTACAGAAGGCCTTCCTTACTCCAGAAAAACAGTTACAGCTGGCTTCAATCTTCAAGACCTTGGCAACATTGACTCAGCTCACTGCAAGGAAATTCCTGCAGGCTTTGGGCTACATGGCCTCTTGCATCCTGTTAATTCCAAATGCGAGGCTTCACATGAGGAAACTTCAGTGGTACCTAAAGAGTGTATGGTCTCAGCATTGCCACAGTCTGGATACAATGATTCCACTGATTCCCTGCCTCCAGAAGGAATTCCTTTGCTGGTCCAGGGCGTGTGTTTTGAATGAAGGGAAGCCCTTTCGTCTTCCTCAACCTACTCAGATCATAACCACGGACGCCTCGGATTATGCTTGGGGAGCTCATTTTCTAGACAAATGCCAACAGGGTTCTTGAACAAACAAACACCTTCTATGGCACATCAACTTGAAAGAAATGTTAGCAGTCCAAAATGCTCTTCTAGCCTTCCAGACTCTTTTGAAGCCAGGACCTCTGCTAATTTGAACAGACAATACCACAGTCATGTGGTACATAAACAAGCAAGGGGGCTCTCACTCTTACCCCCTTTGCAGACTTGCCATGACCTTATGGGACACAGCCCTAAATTTGAATCTGGATCTTCAGGCACAGTTCATTCCAGGAAATCAGAATCTCTTAGCAGACAGCCTAAGCAGAAACATTTTGGATCCTCACAAATAGATGTTGGACCCCAACTTATTCAGCAAGATAACTGCAGTTTGGGGCTGTCCTCAGATAGATCTGTTTGCATCCCATCTCAACCATCAGTTGCCTCTCTTGTGCACCAGGTCCTTCCACAAGACAGCTTGGAAAGTGGATGCCCTGTCCTTCAGCTGGAGGAATCTTTCGGGATATGCCTTCCCTCCTCTTCCTCTTCTGCCTCGGGTATTGCTAAAGATAAAGCTGGACAAACCCAGACTGATCATTTTGATAGCTCCAAATTGGCCTCGTCGGTTTTGGTACCCTACTCTACTGCACCTTTGCTTGGAACCCCCTTGGAGTCTTCCTCTGACCCATTCTCTACTGTCCCAGCATCAGGGTCAGGTATTTCACTCTCAAATCAAGACTCTCTGCCTGGCAGCTTGGCTCATCAAAGGCAATTGATTCCTTCTTCTCTTCCTAAACAAGTTTTGGATATTCTCTTGGAAGCTAGGCGTCCTAGTACAAGGAAATCTTACGCTTCTAAATGGAAAAGATTTTGTATTTGGATGCAGGATCGTGGCTCTGATCCTTTAATACCTGATATTCCCTCTATTTTACTTTATCTCTCAGACCTTTTGATTAAAGGTCTTTCCTTTTCTTCCATTAAAATTCATGTTTCTGCTATTTCGGCTCATTTCAATTGTGATCCTCCCATTTTTTACCACCAGCTGGTTAGACAATTTCTGAGAGGAGCTAAGAATTTAAGACCTCCTAGATCTCCTTCTGTCCCTCCTTGGGATCTCAACTATGTCTTGGAAAAGCTGACTTTGCCTCCTTTTGAGCCTGCTGCCTCTGCGGATATTAAGTTCTTATCCTGGAAGACAGCTATCTTGTTGGCCTTGATTTCTGCCAGAAGGGTGTCTGAGTTACAAGCCCTCATGGCCGTGGAACCATACCTCATCTTCCATCAGGACAGAGTTTCCTTGAGGACCAATCCTACTTTTATGCCTAAGGTAGTTTCTAGAGTGGCTCTAAATCAGACTATTCACCTTCCTACCTTTTTTCCAAAACCCCAAAATAAGGGGGAAAGGATTTTGCATTCATTGGACGTACACAGGCAACTACATTTTTACCTGGACAAAACTAAAGGTTTCAGAAAATCAGATTAATTGCTTATCTCATTTGCTTCCAGTTCTCTAGGTAAAGCTATTTCTAAGCAAACTATTTCCAAATGGATTGCTCATGGAATAAGATATTGTTACTCTCTTTATGGAAAACAGATTCCAGGTACCGTCAGGACTCATTTTACTAGAGCAGCTGCCACTTCAGCAGCCTTTCTCAGAGGAGTTCCTACCAAGGACATTCTGGAGGCTGCCACTTGGAGCTCTGTGCATACCTTTTCCAAGCACTATAACCTTCCTTTGTACTCTAAGTCTAGGGCAGACTTTGCCTCTACTGTCTTGCAGGGTCTTCTAGCTGCTCCTCCTTCTTCATAACCTCCTCCCGTGTTCTCAGCTTTGGGATTCTACCCTACAGTTATGACTGCAACAGTGAAACACGAAGAACATAGTACAGTTGTGTATACCTACCATAAATGTAGATGTTCGAGTGTCTTCACTGTTGCAGTCAGTGTTTCCTTCCCTCCAGACCCCTCTTATTTCTTTTTGCTTACTGTGTTTCCTTTTCCACTACCTTTCTGGTGTATTTGTGTTTCCCTTGGGACACCTTTTGGTTTTATGGGGGCTTCTGACATCAGGGGCAAGAAAGGCTGGAGAAGATGGCGTCGGCTGTCAGCTTTATACCCATGCGTTCTGACGTCAGGGTACTTGCTGATACAGCCGACGCCGGACCCAGACTTTGATATTCTGGCCGACCTCAGGCTGCCTGCCGGCAGGAGTACCCTACAGTTATGACTGCAACAGTGAAGACACTCGAACATCTACATTTATGGTAGGTATACACAACTGTACTTTCTAGTGTTCATTGGTGCATAGCTATGTACTAGGCTAAAGGCCCTGGAGCCTTTACAAGCCTAGCCCATAGAAGTGCCTTGGAAGACCTGTATGAGGAAATATTTCCTGTTCAAGTCAGAATGGCAGTTTTATTAAACTATTGTAAATCTGGATAACCATGTAATATTCTGAGAAGTAGCAACTAATACAAGACTTCACATATAAGAGTGCAAAAGGGTATCCATCCCCAGATGGAGTGATAAGTCTGTCAAAGGGACAAATCAAAAATAAGTCACCATAGACTGAACATAAAGTATAAAAGAGTATACTGAAGATGCAAATCCTAATTAAGCACTACAACCTCCAGTGTGCTGAGGAGTAGAATAACCTTTAATAAAATACAAACCAATAATAATAATATATTCAAGAAATTTTGCTGATTAAAAAATAGAAATGAAATTCCAATGAACAATGTCTTACTTATTTTAGTTTAGGTCATGCACTCGTTTTGTTATTTTTTCTGGTTTATAAACCACCAATAGATACATTGCACTTAACTCGTATTGAACAAATAAAACAATGTATTCTTATATTTATATATTTTTCATTGGCACACAAGTGTTAATGCAAATGTCAGTTAAATGGTTAGATTCCTTCAGGCATAGTCTATTTACACATTAGCAAAATGGCAGCTAGTGGGCATTAAGGTTATGTTTTATTTGAGGTTTATTTGCAGTCTCCTTGAAAAAGCCTGCTTTTTATTCATTAGTAAGTGCATATTTTGATTAATTTAACTAATAATCGTTCTTCTCATTTCAAATGTGTGTAAGTCAAGAACAGGTAAGTGCATCATATTGATAGTTAACAGATTGGTGTGATATATGCACTGATGGGGTAATCTGAGTAGATTTGGTAATTCTAGGCAACAGAACTGAAAGAACAGGCATAACAGACTGCATCTCTAATATCAAAATATAACCATTCCTATAAAATGTAATATATGGATGTAACATTGTAACAATGCTGTATGACTTATATACCCAGGACAAATGGCATGAGAGGGCTCTTACTCTGACTTACTTCTATAATACTTGCATAAATAATAACAATAAACCCACAGAACTGAATTCACACCAGAGCTACAGACTTGAAAATTGATTGCTGTGAAGGATAAGTGGCAAACTGTTGCAAGAGTGACTTGGTTAATGTCATGTTTTTAAACAATAATGTAGTCATGTTGGTCTAGGCTTTGTTTCAGTACAAATGCACCTAAGTATATTTTTGCATGTTTCATTCACTACATAATCTGGTTTAGAGGGAAAGAAAACCAGATGCATTAACCCTGATAATAAACATGCAGTTTACCTCATAAGAGATGCATTTACTGACTCAAATAGCTCATTAAGATAGGAAACAGTCACCTTACTGATGAGAACCCGAAAAATATACATACTGGCATTATCTTTATCACTCAATGTTTGTAGAAGTTACTGTGACATGAGAAATGTGTTTATAACCTGCAGACACATTCAAACAACTGGAAAAGGATTTTACAGCCATAGAAACTTCAAACATTAGACATTACATATTACAGTTCCTGACTCATCTGTAAAACATTTAGCAGTGATAACTAAATGTTTGCCATTTAGCAAGAGTGTAATTTGTAAAACTCATACTATGTCTAATAGTTCTACCGTCCCATCTTCAAAATGGCGTCTTCTCGTACCCTCAGCATTGAAAAACTTGACATGCATTCAATTAACAGTAACATTTGTGACTGTGTAGTATGACTTTTAAACTGATTACTTGTTTAACACTTTAGATTCTGAAGAAGTTGTATTAAAGAACGAAAGCATTTAATCAACTTTATCCAGTGTCCGAGATTACTTTTGGTGCCATAGTGGAACTTGCTTTGTGGTTCTTCAAATTTGAGAGATAATTAAGCTTGGTTGTGTTATTAAGAGAGATGATTTTTTTAATGAGAGACTGATTTGAGGAAAAAAGTAGTTAGATTTTTTTTTTTTGGAGGGGGGTAAGCTACAAAGCCATATTTCATTGGCTGTTTAAGCTTCCCAAGTAATTTTTTGGAGATGCAGCAGGTTGTCTGATATGCATATGCCTGTGGAGTCATCTATGTATTGTATTAGGGAGGCCTGTTATGTGGATGTGTGGAGGATGTTGGTGAGAATGTTAAAATATAGAGCCTTATGGTACACCAGGACATTTTATTCACTGTGACAAACTGAGTCAAAGACTTTAGGCAAGTCTAAAAATAAGGAGGAAACTAGTTTGCCATTATCTCTAGCTTTATTGACAATATCTGCAGAGGATAGAAGTGCAGAATTAGTACTATGGGAGGAACAAAGCCATGTTGTCTAGGACATAGGAGTTCTTCCTGCAGGATATATTTTAGCAATTGTTTTTTAATACATTTTTGAGTATGTTGGAGTGGGAGTTAATATTGCTACAGGTCTAAAATTAGTGATGTGTGGGAATTTCCTCCTTTGTGTAGAGGGATAATGTGTGATTTTTGTTTTCATAGAGTGAGAACCTTGGATTCCTGGATTGACCTATTTATAATAATTGAGAGAGGATCAGCAATGCTATTGGCTGCTAATTTAAGGTACTCACTTGAAAGGTCATCAACTAAAGTAGTGTAAGGTTTGAGCTTGTTTAAGAGTAGTTTTATATAGGATGTGGCCACAGGTTTGAAGGTAAAAGTTGATGTGTTCATAATGGGGCTGTTGGGCAGGGTTGGGATTAGATGTTGTGGCATTTTTGATTAGAGACTCTATACTATCTATGAAATAATAGTTGAATTATATTGTAGTTTCAAGTGATTAATTATTGGGAGAGGGTTAGGGTTGAATTTTTGGCCATGATGTAAGATTTCTTTAATGACTGACCATAATTTTTATGGTTGTCTTTACGATTGTTCTCAACATTGTTATAGTATATTTTTTCATCTTTGTTTATTTGTTTTAGTATGGTTGCAGAGCATTCTGAAGTTTTCAAGATATTGTGGTGTTTGATATTTTTGCCTTTCTTTCCATAGTTTTCCTCTGTCTTTCAATAGTATTCTACTCTTTTTGGATAGCCAGATTGCATTATATGTTGGGGTGCAAGGCTATTTAGAATTATTAGGAAAATTGTATTGAGTTAATTTATAGCATCATCTAAGGGTAGGATTTTTAGGATATTCCAGTTAATAGATGATATGGTAGTAATGAATATTTTTGGGTTAAACTTGGACAGGTTGCATGTTGTTTTATAAACATGCTGTTTCAGTGGATGTGTAATATGTCTGGTTGTATAGGTTAGGGGAGGGTTATCGAGACATTCTGAATTTTACCAGAATTTGATACTAGGGCCCAGTTTAATAAAGAATTTTATGTTTTGCTATAATGTGCGGGGCTATTAATTAGTTGAGTAAAACCATATACATTCATGCTAGATGTAGGGGAGTTATAGGATACATCCCATTTTATTTTGAGATTAACTAGTAGTATTTTTTCTTGTGGAATTGTTATGTATATCCAGTGTAGGATATCTTCCACTGTAGTTGTATTGTCGCTAGGATGGCTATAAAGGACAGTAATACATATTTGTCTTGTACTGGTTTATTTTCAAGAAAGTAGTAATAAGCTCTGTTGACTTGAATTGTATATTGTTTTGTAGAAGGAAATGTGGTAGTTGTTGGGAAATATTGGAACAATATGACCACCAATCTTTATATTCTATGGCTGAGACTAAAACTGGTTAATTATGATCAGGGTTCTACCCTGGTAACACAATTTAAATAAGCAAACATATAAGAAACATTTGACTACTCCTAGAAAAAAAATAAAGCCTGGCAACTGGATAGGTGGTAGTTTTAGGCAGTTTTACCAGTATTACTTGCATTCATGTTCTTTGTTATCAGTACTTTATAAGGGACTATGCCAGATGCCTTACAAGAATTGATACAGCAAGTAAAAGTAATTCAAAATCAGCTATGGTTTCCTGTGCATCATATTCATAAATGAGCAGAGTATCGGTGGTAGCATTTTCAAAACACAACACAAAAGCCACAGAGTACTATATCACAAGGTAGTATATGAGATGCAAATAAAATCTCAGTTACAGAATCCCTTTTTGTGGTTCTTTCGCATGTAAATAGCAAAATATGTAGTATGTGTCCACCAAATTGCAGCATGGCAGACACAAATGCAATATGTTTTAAGAGAAAAGCTTCATTATAGGGTAACTTTCCATGATGGTGGTTTTATAGAAATAGTACACAAATACTGATTTGCAACTCCAAATGACACAACATGCATCCAGAATATCTGATGAATATCTGACAAAAATCTTCAAAAACTTATAGCATTGCTCTTTCTAAAGCAGGTTGGACTCTACATGTACATATACATATGTCAGAGTGGTAGGTGTGTCTAGTAGAAATAAAATACAGACTGGGTAGTGAAGGACACAAAATGGCTTGTGATGATCATTTTGGTCAGTGTGGTATACACACTACACAATAACAAATGTACTGTACTGGGAGGAACAAGATGGAAACTGACAACAGAAGTAAGAAGACCAACTGTAGGAAACTGAAAATGAGTATTTAGTAGCATGCCATGTATCAAGATAATCCACAAAAACAGTGACTTGTTACAAACCTGCACCCACCACAGAGTGCTGGGTATCATACCTCTCAACCTGGAAACATAAAAAATCTGGACAAAGGCCCATGAAAAATAGGTACAAATCTGTACACTGATTAACATAGAATTTGCATACATAATTATGTAACAACACCCACTCCAATGGAATTATGGGATACCAACTTTCAAACGAAAACTGAAGAAAAGACAACGAAAATATGGCCCCATAGATCCCTGCAGCCATTCCAGTGTCCCATTACTAGGCTGTTTTGCCCCATTTATCATAAACACTGTAATATGCATACTGCTTTACTTCTACAGTGATTATATGGATTTAGTTTAAAACTTTTATTTTACATTTTATAGCACAAACACTAATAGACATCTACTAAACAAAGCAGTACAGTCTCACAATGAAAATAAACTTAGCATTAAAACTTCTCTGCCTTGAAACTCACATTCATTGAAACAGTATTTGAAACCCACATTCAAAGAATATGCATCTGGTAACCTCACCCACCCCAATGGAATGAAAAACAGGAAAAATAATAATATTCATGCTGCAAGTAATAACAATTTGTATAGAACAAAATGAGCTTTGGCTTCAAAGACTGATTCTTCTGTTTTATGAGAACATCAGTCTAGGGGGAAAACAAAGTATTTTGTGTGCACAGCAATCCTGAAGAAAACTACTTGCAAAATGCAGTGAGTCAGATCACACAGTTAAACATGGATACAGTATTAGTCCCAGAAATATGCATGCTTTCAAAGTTTTAATATTGTGACACATTTTTCCTGGGTTCTAACTAAGCTATTCTAATGAAGGTTATCTATGACCCATAAAAACACCAACAGATGTGTTAAAACATTCTTGTACATTTAGAACAAACGTAGCCCCTCCAGGTATGCGGATTCCCTAGATCATGAGTGATTGCAATCAGCTCTGAATGGGAAAAAAGTATCAGATCATCTCACACAACAGAAGTTTTAAAGTAGCTGCAGAGTAAATTTTAATTATATATTGTTGTTTTTTTTTTCCAAGAACTGCATAGTTGGTTATTGCAGGATTCAGTGAGGTCAAAACTAGGTTTAAAAGCCTTGTGGATATATCATGTATCATAAATCACATTGTGTATTTGTCAGTCAGTCAGCACTTCAGACTGTGTAACACAAAATACAAAAGATTCTTAAGGTGAAATCTTTTTTGAAGAAAGAAAATTATATTCTAAAAGTGTTTGAAAACATTTTCAGTTTCCTGGTACAAAACACAAAGGCAAGTCACCTTTCATAGCATTATAATGCCAAGCATCATCACATTTAGATCTATTTATAAAATAAAAATAACAACTTTGTCATTTTAATTGTGCAATCCATCTGTTAAATAGTAACTGTCTAGGGTTAGGCAGCACTCTGCATCTAATATAAGACACAGTATTCCAATCTAAATTACAACCATTATTCAACAGCACTCTAAGGCTCCATTCCAGTGCAATTCTATGTACACGTCACTTGCACGAGTTAAACTTCTTAACCCTGTTAAATAACCAGCAAATTACTCAGATTTTAAGAAGATAATGCTAAAACCATATTTTAGAACCACTATCCATGCCCTTCGTGAACAGTAAACTTCCATACATAAAATTTTAATTTTATGAAAATTAATTAACACCAAACAAACTCTTAGCTACTTGGAGCCTGTACTAGGAAGAAACACCAAGAAGAGGTTAATTCCCTCACACTCCAGACATAGCCAACATTCCTTCTCATATAAGCAGAAAACGGCAATGGAAATCAACCGAGAAAGATTTGGACTTAAATTGTAAAATCATATCTTTAGTATTATAACACATTTAAAACTCATCCGATGAAATTCCTCAACAAGGAATGAAAGTGCTTAACATGTTATGTGTTTTAATAATAAAGTTACGGAATTACAATAACAAGTCCGAATCTTTCTTGGTTTCCAATGTCATTTCTGTATGCAGAATCAAAACAATAAGGACAAGTTTCCCTTTTGCTCATCTTACCCCAAAATGTGCCAGTCGCTGCTGCTTCATAGAGGAAATAGTCCATTTACCAGAAAGAAGATGGTGCAGTAGCTTGTTCCTTTCATTACAACACCTCAATTACCTGATGAAAAACATGCCAACAGCATCCTGAAGTTAGCTTATTAATGTTGAAGTCTAGTCCATCCTGATACCACTATGTCCCAAATGAGGTGTCCGCAACCAACGGGTACTGAATGCACCACTAACTGCACCACAAATATTTAAATTTTATCTCTTTTCCTGCTCTCACTACCAGGAGCAGGATTCTCAGCCGATAAGAACTGTAAGGAGCTATCGTGCTATATGCTCTCTGATTGACTTGGAACTTAACCACTGTAGAAAAAAATGGCCCCAGAATCCAAAACCACAACAATTAAAAAATAAGCAAGGACTACCAAAGCAACCAGACTGTTCACGTTAATAAATGACACACTTTATTAAAATAAAATACATAAAAAACATCAGATTGAGCACTTTCATCCCCTTGAACTGGGACTTCATCATAATCTGGATGAAAGTGCTCAATCTGCTGTTTTTTATGTGTTTTACTTTAATAAAGTGTGCTGTTTATTAACGTGAACAGTCCGTGAACAGTCTGGTTGCTTTGGGAGTCCTTGCTCGATTTTTACTTGACTTGGAACTTAAACCTTTTAAAGGGAAATAAACCTGCATTTGTGAGCCTATCAGTACAATTTTGTTAGCAGGAACTGAAGTGAGGACCAGTTTTATTGCACTGCAGCTGTGTCAGTTTGTCAGCGAGTACCTGCCATTGTATCTTACATAGCTTTTCTGTTCAGTTTTTAGTTTGGTATTCCTTCTGTGTGGAGTCTGCATGTTTTCCCAGTTCTGTGGGTTTTCTCTGGGTGCTCTCAGTTCCTCACACATTTAAATGACATGCAGTGGATGGCTTGGGCAATTAGCTGTATATTTGAATATGGTATGCAAGAATAATTACAGTAAGGCTAGCCACCTGGTGGTGTGATGGTCACTAATCCATTGATCTGGCTTCATGTGCAGAAATGGGAAAAAGGATGTTATGGATAAATAATTGGTTGTACATAAGATTTAATCTAAAATCATTCTTTGCAACTTCAGCCCAGGGTATGGAGTAACACAGAAGTTAGAATAAGTATTCTGATTCTAGTGTGTAGAAAAAATGAGTAGCAAATAAGTTTCGGAGCAGACAGATATGAAAGACATGCGATAAGCAAGCACTTCACTTTTTCCATGATTACTGGGGATTATGGATGACTGACTGGGAGATGAGATAGGACAGCAAAATTATGAATATGACAGTGGAATGGGTTTGTAAGCAGAGAAAAAAAAACACAATCTGTATTCCATGAACAGCATTACATAAATATATGGTGAACCCATTAAGCAAAGATGGCAAACTGCAACAGCAACAATCCTGTGTGCAGAAAACGGCAATGGAAATCAGCCGAGAAAGATTTGGATTTAAATTGTAAAACCATAACTTTAGTATTAAAACACATTTAAAACTCATCCGATGAAATTCTTGAACAAGGAATGAAAGTGCTTCACATGTTATATGTTTTAATAATAAAGTTACGGAATTACAATTACAAGTCCGAATCTTTCTCAGTTTCCAATGCTGTTTTCTGAATGCAGAATCAAAACCATGCTTTAATGTCATCACGTTGACTCACACAGCCTCTTTGGTTGGCTGCCACAGTGCCGTAAGTCAACATGGGTGAGCTGTAAGCAAACTTTTTTTTTTTAATCCCTCATCTGAGTCTTTAAGCTTGACAGGAAGATGGGCACTAATATCGTGAAGCTAACATCAGCTATAACTTAAAACTGTACACAAAAGAAATCGGGATTTGAAGGGCCACTCGAAATTCATGGCACCTCATTATTTTGCCCTTAAAAATGGTAAATTCCAAGGAATTCGGTACGGTTGAGAGGTATGCTGGGTATAGAGGTCATACTTGGTCTTAATAAATGAACAGTGTCTAACACAGCATAGGCTACCAACAGGTGCCATCCAGGAAACGTGACATGTAGGAAGATCTGCAAAATGACATGTGAAAGTCCACCTAGTGTACTCATGGGATACTGAAGTATAAATGAACATATTATAAATGTTCTGAAAGGCCACTGCCACAGTATTGTTCTTTATATCTTGCTGATGACTGCATGTCACAAGACAGTTTTAGCTGTTCCTTTTACCAATATTTTCTGGCAGGTTGGCATATATTACAATATGTTTGAAAACTTGATGGCGGAAATGTCTTGTCAGTACATGTGAAACTTATTATTTTGCCATGGCTTATTACCTAGGCATGTCTGCTTTTTGCTGCATTACCAGACATTTATAACAGTTCCTTTTTCTGGGAGGAATGCTCTGTCTCCCCCCCCTCTCACTGCTAGGTCATAGAACTAAAGGCTGCCTTCCCTTGAAAATGCATTCTTCAGAGCTGCGCTTGTACTAGCATTACCTGTCGACTACACAGAGGAAATTCCAGGTTGGTCCTGAACCTCCACCCCTTTTTCCACTGAAGATAGAAGCAATTTCTGGCCATTCCTGGACAAGTCTGTCAAGGCACTTGTTCTAGCATTACCTACCGACTGCACAGAGGGAATTCCAGGTTAGTCCTGAATCCCCCCCTCCATTTTTCACTGAAGATAGCAGCAATTTCTCACTACTCCTAGACAAGTCTGTTAAGGTATGTCTTCTTTTTAAATGTGTTACTGAATCACGTCTGTTAAGGTATGTCTTCTGTTTAAATGTGTTACTGAATCAAGTCTGTTAAGGTATGTCTTCTGTTTAAATGTGTTACTGAATCAAGTCTGTTAAGGTATGTCTTCTGTTTAAATGTGTTACTGAATCACGTCTGTTAAGGTATGTCTTCTGTTTAAATGTGTTACTGAATCAAGTCTGTTAAGGTATGTCTTCTGTTTAAATGTGTTACTGAATCAAGTCTGTTAAGGTATGTCTTCTGTTTAAATGTGTTACTGAATCACGTCTGTTAAGGTATGTCTTCTGTTTAAATGTGTTACTGAATCACGTCTGTTAAGGTATGTCTTCTGTTTAAATGTGTTACTGAATCACGTCTGTTAAGGTATGTCTTCTGTTTAAATGTGTTACTGAATCACGTCTGTTAAGGTATGTCTTCTGTTTAAATGTGTTACTGAATCACGTCTGTTAAGGTATGTCTTCTGTTTAAATGTGTTACTGAATCACGTCTGTTAAGGTATGTCTTCTGTTTAAATGTGTTACTGAATCAAGTCTGTTAAGGTATGTCTTCTGTTTAAATGTGTTACTGAATCAAGTCTGTTAAGGTATGTCTTCTGTTTAAATGTGTTACTGAATCAAGTCTGTTAAGGTATGTCTTCTGTTTAAATGTGTTACTGAATCAAGTCTGTTAAGGTATGTCTTCTGTTTAAATGTGTTACTGAATCACGTCTGTTAAGGTATGTCTTCTGTTTAAATGTGTTACTGAATCAAGTCTGTTAAGGTATGTCTTCTGTTTAAATGTGTTACTGAATCACGTCTGTTAAGGTATGTCTTCTGTTTAAATGTGTTACTGAATCAAGTCTGTTAAGGTATGTCTTCTGTTTAAATGTGTTACTGAATCACGTCTGTTAAGGTATGTCTTCTGTTTAAATGTGTTACTGAATCAAGTCTGTTAAGGTATGTCTTCTGTTTAAATGTGTTACTGAATCAAGTCTGTTAAGGTATGTCTTCTGTTTAAATGTGTTACTGAATCACGTCTGTTAAGGTATGTCTTCTGTTTAAATGTGTTACTGAATCACGCCTGTTAAGGTATGTCTTCTGTTTAAATGTGTTACTGAATCAAGTCTGTTAAGGTATGTCTTCTGTTTAAATGTGTTACTGAATCAAGTCTGTTAAGGTATGTCTTCTGTTTAAATGTGTTACTGAATCACGCCTGTTAAGGTATGTCTTCTGTTTAAATGTGTTACTGAATCACGTCTGTTAAGGTATGTCTTCTGTTTAAATGTGTTACTGAATCACGTCTGTTAAGATATGTCTTCTGTTTAAATGTGTTACTGAATCAAGTCTGTTAAGGTATGTCTTCTGTTTAAATGTGTTACTGAATCACGTCTGTTAAGGTATGTCTTCTGTTTAAATGTGTTACTGAATCAAGTCTGTTAAGGTATGTCTTCTGTTTAAATGTGTTACTGAATCACGTCTGTTAAGGTATGTCTTCTGTTTAAATGTGTTACTGAATCACGTCTGTTAAGGTATGTCTTCTGTTTAAATGTGTTACTGAATCACGTCTGTTAAGGTATGTCTTCTGTTTAAATGTGTTACTGAATCAAGTCTGTTAAGGTATGTCTTCTGTTTAAATGTGTTACTGAATCAAGTCTGTTAAGGTATGTCTTCTGTTTAAATGTGTTACTGAATCACGTCTGTTAAGGCATGTCTTCTGTTTAAATGTGTTACTGAATCAAGTCTGTTAAGGTATGTCTTCTATTTAAATGTGTTACTGAATCATGTCTGTTAAGGTATGTCTTCTGTTTAAATGTGTTACTGAATCACGTCTGTTAAGGTATGTCTTCTGTTTAAATGTGTTACTGAATCAAGTCTGTTAAGGTATGTCTTCTGTTTAAATGTGTTACTGAATCACGTCTGTTAAGGTATGTCTTCTGTTTAAATGTGTTACTTAATCACGTCTGTTAAGGTATGTCTTCTGTTTAAATGTGTTACTGAATCAAGTCTGTTAAGGTATGTCTTCTGTTTAAATGTGTTACTGAATCACGTCTGTTAAGGTATGTCTTCTGTTTAAATGTGTTACTGAATCACGTCTGTTAAGGTATGTCTTCTGTTTAAATGTGTTACTGAATCACGTCTGTTAAGGTATGTCTTCTGTTTAAATGTGTTACTGAATCAAGTCTGTTAAGGTATGTCTTCTGTTTAAATGTGTTACTGAATCACGTCTGTTAAGGTATGTCTTCCGTTTAAATGTGTTACTGAATCACGTCTGTTAAGGTATGTCTTCTGTTTAAATGTGTTACTGAATCACGTCTGTTAAGGTATGTCTTCTGTTTAAATGTGTTACTGAATCACGTCTGTTAAGGTATGTCTTCTGTTTAAATGTGTTACTGAATCAAGTCTGTTAAGGTATGTCTTCTGTTTAAATGTGTTACTGAATCAAGTCTGTTAAGGTATGTCTTCTGTTTAAATGTGTTACTGAATCAAGTCTGTTAAGGTATGTCTTCTGTTTAAATGTGTTACTGAATCACGTCTGTTAAGGTATGTCTTCTGTTTAAATGTGTTACTGAATCACGTCTGTTAAGGTATGTCTTCTGTTTAAATGTGTTACTGAATCACATCTGTTAAGGTATGTCTTCTGTTTAAATGTGTTACTGAATCACGGATTCCCTGTTTTATAAGACTGTAACGGCTCAAAACGTTCTTGCTCCTCTTCTTGGCAGAGTGCAATTTAATAGCTCATCCTCATTACCCAGGGAAACAGGCTGTATTTACTCAAGTACCTCCACACGGTCTCAGTCTCATTAGCATGTTTAGTCTTAAGCTCACCTTGCACACTCATTTCTGATCTTGAAGGTGTACAATCTTAGCTTTAACAATTAAGGGAACTTAGTTTTGGTGTTTTTTTCTCACCCCCCTTTTCTACCCCCCTGTTTATTTCTTTATTTTTTGCCTGAACACTACTGTTCTTGGGCTGTGTGGTCTCTATATCTCCTGCATTCACCTTGCACACTATAACTGACTGATTCCAGCTGAGGGGAGGTGTGTGTGTTCGCTCCCCTCCCACCCCCAATTCCCCAGCCATCCCCTAGGCTCTCCAGTTTATATATCACTGTCTCCACTCTCCATTCTCCTAATTCTGTCCACACCATTAAAGGGACACACAACTTCACTAAACCTACATCCTACTTCCTTATACTCCTCATTATAATGTTTTCCCACCCTAAACTTCAACACAGTGTCATCACCATCCATATTTAAATAAATCCAGCAAGAAGCACTCATCATTGTTAACACCTTCACCTTCCCATATACGCTTTCTAGTCCTCTTAGATTTTCACAGATTCTCACCTCCTACTTTCAGAGCTCATTTTCTACCCCCTCTCCGCAATGCTTCTCCACCTCACCATCTTACTCCTCCTTCCTTTAGTACACCACACAACACCATCATTAACCCCATCTGTTCTCCCATCTCCCAACCTACTATATTCTAGTATACCACATAGCTCCACAATTACTCACGTGAACCACAAGACCTACCCCACCTATTTATATCCCCCATTTATCACCTACCACTCTTATTCAACTCCAGCTGCACCATCCTTTTCCCTCATCTCCTCCAAACCTATCAAACCCAGCAACACTACCTCAGACTTCCTAAACACATCTGTAAATGCACCAGTATCCTGCTTATACCCATCCTGTGATCCAACATGGACTCCAGTCCAGGTCCCTCCCACCACATAACACCAATAGCCTTTCCCAACATCACCACCTTTAACTGTGCATTAATTAATGCCCAAAGCATCTGTAATAACCTTGATCAGATCAACACTTTCCTTATAACCCACTCACCCATCATCACACCTGTCATTGAAACATGGCTCAAACAAAACGATCCTAATTTTCAGCATCTACTTCCCCCTTACAAATACCTCCAAGACCCAAATGGGTCCTTCTAAAACTTCCCTCCTGGAAGATGAGTTACCTCCTAATAGCAGTCACCTGCTTTCACCCTCCAGCTTCATTTATGAAATTTAAATCCCTTATTCTTACAATCACGTCAGCTGCTGGAAACTATAAATATATTGTTGTTCTAGGTGATTTTAATCTAAACTACCTATGACACCTGAGCAATGACATTTCTGAATTGCTAGCCAATATCAACCTTGTACAGTTAGCCCCTCATGGACTTGATAATTGCTAGTAACTCTGCCATCATCTCTAGTATATCTGTTCTTCCACCCTCATTCAGCAACCACAGCCCAGTATCCCTCCAAATGTATCCATCAGTCATCAAAACTGCCCCAAAACTAGTTAGTTTCAGACCTAGATCCACCATGAATACAAACAACCTCAACAAACACCTAGCAACTTTCAACTAGTCTCCAATTACCAACTTACGGAATCCCAACTTGGCTGAAACAGCTCTGTCACATACCCTCCTTCAACTTCAAGACAAATTCTTCTCTCTCACACAGCACCTTTTCAAATAAAAAAAACCCTCTGGATAACCACTGAATTGAAAGCTATGCTCAAACTTAGGGATAATGCATGGTCTACATGGAGACAAAACCCCTCAACAGAAAATTGTACTGGCTTTACCTCTGTATGTAACCTGTCAAGCAAGACACACACAGGCACAAAACCAACTATTTCAAATCAAGCAACTTACTCTTTTAGGTAAACCCAGACATGTTTGTCAGGAAGTAAATCTTCTCACAGGCTACAGATCCACTGATTCCACCTCCTGTCCTATCACCAACCAGACCTGTCAAGGCCAACTCTCAGCCTTTGACTTTGTCAAAGAATTCAGCCACCTCCCTAGTAAAGCAACCTCTACCTTTCCCCTCAACTCATCTAGCTCCCCTCCTTTTATCCCCTTCTTCTATTTTAAGAAAATTATCCACAAAGAGCTTGTTCCCCTTCTTGAAAACATACCCCTGGATGTACCCTTGGTGCAGACAAGCTACTCCCTTGGTTTATATCACTCTAGAAAGACTTCCTTACTACACCTCTTCTACATTTTTATAACTTCTGCTAAATTCAAAATACAATGCCAGACATATGGAAAACTGCTCTGGTTAAACCCCTTTCCAAACAGCCTCAGCAAGTAAATACCTCTCACTTCCACCCTATCTCCATTTATCCATTTCTACACTTTCAAAAATACTTGAAAAACTAATCTACAACCAGCTGTTCACTTACATCCAACAGTACCATCTCCTCATACTTAAGCAGCATGGATTCTGGGCCGGCCGGAACACAATGATAGCACTATGGTTATTTACAGATAAGATCCGTCTCAACATGGATAAAGAAAACATTTCAGGACTTCTCTTTGCTGACTTTAACAAAGCTTTTGATCTAATTAATCACTTCCTGCTGCTTCAGTCCCTCCAAGGTAGTGAGGTTAGTCCCAAAACTGTCACCTGGTTCTAACATTCCTTAACAAAAAGCTACTTCAGAGTTAATTATAGTAAAAATAGCTAAACAACCACAAGCTACTCTTATTTAAACCTCTGTAAAATAAAAAAAATGATATTTGGAACCTCACAAAAGCTGAAAAAAATATCTACATCACAGACATATCACAGATCTCAACGGTTGCCCAATAGAAACAACCACATCCTTTAAATACTTAGGTTTATGGCCAGACCAGTCACCTAACTTCCAAAGCCACACTGAAAACAGCAGAAAAAAAGATCAGTTCTGTTTTATTCAGGTCCAAGAAAATATCTTCCTTTCTCTCCAGACCAGCTAGAGCTGCAATAGGCAAAGGAGTCCTCCTTGCTCAACTTGAATATGGGCACCCCATCATAGCCATTGCCTCTAAAAAAATCATCCACTCTATAGTCCATTGAAAAAAAAAATCAGCCAATTCATTTTCAGTTCCTCCCCTCAGGAACACCACTGCATCACCCTCTCCAATGCCAAATGGCTACCAGTCTCCTATAGAGTTGAGCTATTCCTAGGGTCTCTTGTTTGTTTTCAAACTACCTCAGCAAGGTATCTTTACATCTCTTGCAGCCAAGCTCCATAATAAATCCACCCTCTACAACCTGTCTCAATTTACTCCCTAACTGCAGACACCCCAACCTAAACTTCTTTGTACCGACCATTCCTTCTCCATTCTTGCACCCAAAATCTGGCAGTTCCTTCTCCTTCATTTTAAAGAAGTCTCCTCTTTCCCGACCTTCAGTGCTCAAAAGACACCCCCATCAAAAATGTGTGTTCAAGTGCTTTTCCACTGGACACTTAACCTAACTCTATCCGTTGCTGCATCACTTCAGCTTTAATCCTCTGTTCACAGCTGGTGCTTCATTTTCATATTTAATACTAAAATTAATTCACATTTGATTTTATACTCTGCTAATATTATTTACACATTGTATCAGTTGTCTATGGGATTGTCTACCTTCTGTAATTACACTGTGTTTTGCCTGGGAATGGTCTGTAGTGATCAGTGTATAACCCCAGTAAACAAACTAAAATAAATAAATATTTGTGCAATCTCTAGTTCTATTATCATTTCATCAAATGCAGGGAAATCTATGTGAACAGCAACATTTAGCTGCTATTGCTTGTATAACTGGGTTCCTAGACATCACAAACGGTAGTTTGTTTTAGATTGTTAAACTTTATTTTGTTCTTTGAATGCATTGAGGTTTATCATGGATTTTCAAGTTTGCCAGTTTATGAGGATTGCTCTCCAAGTTTATGTTGACACATTCACACCGAATCTATGCATTCTGTTGTTGACATATTTCTGCAATGTGGGTCATACAGGTGTCACCATTTTCATGTTTCCAATTGCATCATTCCAAATTTTCCTTATAGTCTTAGCTCATCTTGTGCACAGTACAAACACTATGATTATGCTCCTCTTTGGGTACAAAAATGTCTAGGAAATGCTTTTTCTTTTAACTTGTTATTCCCATAGCCATTAGATGTCTTGGCTAAATTTCCTGCTCTTTCAGGTCCTGCACTGGTTTCCGTTACATCCGACAGTGTCTTGTTTCTTTTAAGCTACCCAAATCCGTTTTATTGACCATAAAGCATTTTACATGTATCCATTGTATTGCTTATTTCACAGAATAATTAATTTAGTGCTTCAGTTAAGGGTGTATCTATCAAATAATGCATCATGCTTCATATTTCTTTTTGGCTGAAAATACCGCCCAGTATGTTGTAAATATACAATGTATCCAGACATGGGCAGAAATACAATAACAGTAATTCTGATGTTAGTTCAAACTGGACAATAAATCATCTTAATCTTTTGAGCCTGTAAATAATGGTACACCTAAAAATGATCTAGAGCCTTTCTTTTCTAAATGAATATAAATTCCTGTGTTCCTTTAGATCTGTTTATGGTCTCTTAAACAACAGATGGCATAACAGTCAACAATTTTGTTTTACAGTGATTACAGGCTAAATCCCTGGACAAGCAAGATCACTAAAGTAATGTATATCAGATCCAGGCACACAAGATAAACTTGAAATGTGTATATTTGTATTATAGTACATAAAAGATACAGAATTTGAAAAGAATATTTTTATTGCTGGGTGCCTTCTTGTTAAATAATGTAATACTAATGGACGGCAGCATAAGAAAATACATCTAAAAAGACATAAAAGAAAGGGGAAACTGCAAGAATCTTTACCCATCTCATTTAAATCATTTTCTTTGATTGAATAATTAGAGCATTAGAGATTTTAACAGTGGTCTGAATTCAGAAAGGGCTTATCATTTTACCGTAGAAAACTACCTGATGGTAAAGGTCAGATCCAATATTCAGCTAGCAGGGAGAAGGTAGAGTAAAGGAGAGAAGGCAGTGATAGAATTAATACCACATAGAAGGAGAAGCAGTCAGAAAGAGATGGTAGGGAACCATGGCAGGCAGCCAGTAAAGGGAGGGGCTGCAAAATAGGGAAGGTAGTGATATAACTGATACTGCAGAGATGAAAGAGGAATGGGAGAAAGGGGTAGTTGGTGACAATGATAGGCAGCCAGCAGAGGACAAACATCAGCAAAAAGCCAAGCAGACAAAGGCTTTCAAATAGGGGAAACACACTAGAAGCAAAACGCAAACAAAGGATGTGCAGATAAGCACAGTAGGAACCATTCCTATATGAGATGTCATTTGGGCTGTACTGCATGCAGCTAAAATGAGGCACAGCACTTAGTGCAGGGACTCCCACTGCCAAAGCAATAACTATGTAGTCCATTAATGACTATAATTCAGAGAGTGGGGCTGATATGTAGTCCATTAGCACACTGGTACAGGGAAGGTACTAGAACAGAAGTGCTAATACTAGGGCTTTGCCCAATATGATGGTGCAAAGATGGACAATTAGGTGAGCAGGTGGTCTGTGCAGCTTTACAGGAGGCACCACACAAGGTCTAGATATAGAGAATTGAAATTACATCACAGTCACCAGTGATACAGAAACAAGACCGGTAATCATATTATTTACAAATATTGATTCCTTCCTAGAAGTTGTGTGTCTGCCCCCTGCTGCTATGTTAATCATCACTACTGCTTATTGTTTACTGATGGGAGCACATTTTACAGACAGAATTTGTAAATATCATTATGATCCAATAACACAATGTCACCATGCATTTCACCACATTGCACTATGCCATAGTCCCCATACCATACGCCTCTCACTTATTACCCTATGCAGTTTTCTGCTAACTTCACACTCATAGGTTCATAGGTGTTTAATAGGCTAATGACACAAGGGTCTTTTTAAGCCTAGCCATGCATCCCAAATCTCTGACAAGTTCTGCTACCCCTGATAAGTGTAAGCTGGGGCCTGGGAGATGAACCATTTACAAGTTGTCTGTGTCCATTAAAAACATAGGTGACAAACCAGGGATGAATTTCCTGTTCCCCATCCAATTGTCCAGTTTGCACTTAAATTGGGTGAGACAGAAACTCTGCTTCACATGGATGGGGAGCCTGTTCCATAGATGGGATAGTCTCTGGGATACATACCTGTCTCTCCAGCAGGTCCTATTTATATCAAAGGGAAGGTTTAAGTCTTTAGAATGGGTAAGTCTTATGCAGTTTATTTTGTGGATATGCAGTAGGTCCATCAGAGTGGGGTCTGACAATGCCCTGTATGCCAGGCATAGATCTCCCCTCAGAAGCCTGCAGGAGACAGAATACAGGCAGGATAGGGCCTTGGAATGGTTTGCATAGGACATTTTACTTATGCCCTGTATTCTTTTAGTGAGGAATCTTTGTGGATGTTCCAATTGTTGGTTATGCCTGGTTATGTACATACCAAAGGGGGAATTGTACTCAATGACAGGTGTGATGAATGCCAAATACAGTTAAACAAAGACTTCCCTGGACTTAGATGCCATACCTTTGTTTATAAGTTGCATAATATAGAATGATTTCTTCACTATTGTGGACACATGATGGTCAAAGGCTAGATTGCTGTCTACTTGATTACTGGGTCAACTCCAAGGGCTGTGTTTTCAATATGATACGGTATGGCGGTAGCGTTGTTACCTCACAGAAAGAGGTTCTCCTGTTCTATTCTTGGCTTGGCTTGGGAGTGCTTCTGTGTGGAGTCTGCATGTCCTCCCCGCGGTTGGGTAGCGTTCGAAAGACATGCATGCGTAAATGGGCATGCCTTCGTTGAAGGTTGGACGTCGAGCTGGCACCTTGGTGTTTCGTAAAAATCTACTGCCAATCATTAGCAGACCAGAGTTCCGCTGTGGCGACCCCTTACTGGGAAAAAAGCCAAAAGACCAATAACAACAACAACTTACCAGGGATGGATGACTTCCTAAAGGATACTATTTTGCATTTCTTGGCATTTAGTTTTAGTCAATGGCTCTAACACCAGTTTTTTGTCCATGTGAGCCCTTCTTGGAGACCATTTGTGTCAGTGTGGGATTCGATGAACAACTCCTAATTTGCAATCATCTACACATTTAGTCAGCAGGAGACCACTGACATTGAACTTGACTTCTGAGAAGTAAATAACAAAAAGAAGCTGTCCAAGGACTGATACCTGAGGGGCTCCACTTGTGACTGGCCTCTTTGTAGAGGTGGACTCCCCAATTCTAACTTCCTGGGTCCTCTCTGTGAGTCAGTTGGCTATCCACCGGTGACATACGCATTTGTACCTAACCTCTTGAGTTTGAAAAACAATGCCCGAGTCAGGCATTGTGTCAAATACCTTGGCCAGGTCAAGGTAGACAGTATGAACCACTTCTTCCTCATCCATTGCTTTGGTTACCATCTCAAAGAAGTTCAACAGGTTGAGTAGGTATGGTCTGCCCTTGACGAAACCAGACTGGGTTGGGCCCAATGTCTGGAGGTTTACTATATTTCTATTGATCATTTCCATAATAATTCTTTCCATGGATTTACATATAAGACTAGTGAAACTTATGGATCTGTAGTTTCCAGGGTCTGTAGATGGCCCACCTTTGTGCAGAGGGATGACTGTTGCCATTCTGATATTCTCATTATAAGTTATAAACTGAAAGCATAATCTGTAAATATCGTAACATGTAACTACTTCACCAAGCTCTGTATCCAATCTGATGTCTCTTGCTTTTAATTGTGTCTGACCATGAGAATTGTGAGGGCCTATTAGGGAACACTACTAAACCACTGTACATAATCACTTTGTTTTATATTTTCTAATGTTATCTATCTTCTTGTGTAATCCATGTAATTTTGTCTATTTGGAGCTTTTCTTCCCGTGCTTCTGCTGAAACTGGACATGAATCCAGTTGGACTATCCCGGTAAACAAATGTAAAATAAAATAAATAAAATAATTAATTAAAATAAATATTCTCCATTCACAAGGCACAAAGACTGTTTGGAGGCTTCAGTTAAATAGTAATTCTAGAGGCCCTGATAGTTCATGTTTCATGCTATTTAGAAGACATCCTGGTATACTGTCTGGGCCCATTGATGCAGTGTCCTTGGTCTTAAAGAGACCATTAAGGACCTGTTCCCTAGTGATAGTGAGGGGAGTTACAAATGATGGTATTTCCTAAGGGAAGGTTTAGGGGGGGAGACAGATAAAGTGAGAGCTGAATTTATCAGCCAAGAGGTTTGCTATATCTTCAGCCTCAACATAGCTGGCTGCATTTACAATAAAGTCTACACACAATTGTGTATTACCTTTGAGGTTGTGGACATAGCTAAAGAATGCTTTGTGGTTGTCCTTGGCCTGGGAGGCCAAACTTACCTCAAATTTGGCTTTAGTAGACTTTATTTGTCCTCTGAGATGTTTGTTTAGTTTGATGAGAATGCTTTTATTCTGCTGAGTGCTGCACCTCCTAATTTTTGCCATGATTTTCTTATTTCTGTTGTACAGCCTAATGATTTTGTGATTCCAAAAGGGTGGCTTGTTTTTTCAGTTAGTTCTGTACTTCATCCTGGTGGGTACAACTGCCTCTAATCAGCTATTATCATCCTTGTACAGGGCTTCTGTGAACAGTTGTACATAGACAGCAGTGTTCTCAGGGTTTATGGGGGCTTGACATTTTGCCAGGTTATCACTTCATAGCAGGAGGTTATCCTTAGACTAGTTCCTGAATATTCCAGGTTTGGATGGAGGAGTCCAGTTTTATTTTTACTTCAAAGGAGACCATTTACTTTTCTCACCTTACCAGGAAAGACGTTACAGTACTGGGTGTGCAGAACCCTCCCATATTAGTGAGGACCAGATCCAGTATGGCTGCACCCCTGGTTGGTGTATTAACTATCTAGTCCATGGAGTTTGTGTTTACAAAATCCAGGAATCTCTAGGCCTGTGCATTTGGTGTTGTATAGGATTCCCAGTTAATAGTGGGGTAATTAAAGTCACCCATGATTATGGTATTGGGTTGGATGGTTAATGTTTCCAATACGTTTATATATGTGGTATGGGTTTCCTGGGTCATAGAGGGGGGACCTATAGCTTGAACGGAAGTGGTATTGGATTTTGTCTATGGCGATTTGAACATGGAGCAGCTCAAGTGCATTGTCCTGTTTGACCAGCCTTGAAGTATATTTATTTTGATGTAAAAACTTAGTCTTTAGTCCCTGCCTGTGAAGTAACTGGTGTAAATGTGTGGAATTCTCCAACAAAAAAGCCAGCACTCCATTTAGCCACTAGTTGAAAACAAATGTAATAAAACTTATTCCATCCACACAGGAAGCACAAAACACAAATCACCAACACTACTAGGGTGATAGCAGCATACTGGTTTCAGTTTATAGCCTTCATCAGTGCTAACTTAATTGTGCTACCTAAAGGCATGCATATATACAAAAAACAACCACAATCTTACTTGTTCATTATAACTGTTCACTTAAACCAGGTGGGAACAAAGCCCCTAGTTTAATTATCCACATACGCTCCTTAAAATTTAAAAGGGAATGCAAACCCTCCTGTGGTCTTGTATTTTTATAAATCCCATCAATAATAGTAAAGGTATAGCTAGCCGTGGGAAGTTTCATACTATGTTTGTATAGGGCATTGGTACTTCTCCCACACTTAATATCACTCAAGTTATTCTTAGTTTGAATGGGCATGAAGACTGTCCTACATAAAAAGCTGGATAGGTACAATTAACCAAATACACCACCCAATCACTACTACAATTGCCAACAAACAGAATTTCAAATATACTGGGACAATTTGACGAAGTAAAGAAATTTTGATTGGGAACAAACTTAGAGAAACTGCAATTCCCACAAGCATGGCTGCCTACTAACGGGCTCCCATCCATTCTCCTCTGCATGTCAATCTTCCCCAGCTTATCCCCTTTTTTATAGTGGTTGAACCACCCACTCATGCTCTTACCTCTCCTGTAAGAAAACCTACACCTATCTGGTAGTAAAGCTGTTACTCCATCATCCAGTTGTAAAATATCCCAATATCGATATATGATATTCTTCAAAAAAACAGTGTTGTTACCAAAATCCATAATAAACCTAATAGGTGAAACCTGTGTTTGGATTTTGTCCCGATATTTTAAAGCTTGTTGTCTAGCAATGTGTTCCACTGAAGTTACTGCTTTTTGAATGATTTTATTCAAATAACCCCTCATTTGAAACCTATGTATCATGTCTTTTGTCTGTATATTATAATCTGCCACCTTGGAACAAATTCTCTTAAGCCTTAGAAGTTGTGATTTTGGAATATTATCTATTACATGTTGTGGATGGCAGCTGGTAGCATGAAGCAGATTGTTAAACTGTGGGTATTTCCTATATACAGTGCTATTCAGTGTACCATCATCTAGCACATTCACTTCAACATCCAAAAAGTGATCGTCTTCGGATGGTAGTTTACGATAAACCTAATCCCCCACTTGTTTTCATTTAAATAATCCACAAATTCATGTAAATAAGTTTCATCAGAATGCCAAACCAGCCAACAATCATCCAGATGGCGGCGCCAGATGTTCATGGCCTCTAGATAAATATTATGACTAGCATCATATATCAAATGATGTTCAATAAATCCTATAAATAGGTCAGCATCGATGGGAGCACAAGATGTTCCCATGGCTATCCCTTTTAACTGCAAATAACAGGAATTGTCCAAATAGAAAACATTTTTGTTTAACACATTCTCAGTAAGGCATAATAAGAAAGTGTTAAATCCGGGATCATACAAAGAGGTCCGTGTAAGCCAAAAATCCAAGGCAGTTAAACCTGCCCAATGTGGAATATTAGTGTATAATGCACTAACATGCCCAAGATGTCATGTTACAGAGATAACCAAGAATATGCTTACATTCATACAAAAATTTATTGGACAGAAAAAAAAAACTTAAGTTCAGTTGACATATTCCAAAATTTCCACAATGCTTACTTTAAACAAAACAATTATCAAACCAATAGCAAATATATCCAAAGACTCTTTTATAGCAACAGCTCCCATAAACTCCAATATTGCAATAATTCTTATGAGTTTTGTATCCATTCAGCTTTTTCCAGCCTTCCCATACTTTTTTATTTGGAAATAATGTCAGTGGCTATTCTAAAAATAGTTGTCAGATAGCAGTACCATAGGTGGCAGCCTGCACAGTACATTCCTAGGAATGGTTGTGCCATATGAATCTTAATTTTTAAACCACACATTTAATATTGCTATACTAATTGGCAACTTCACAGCATGTTAAAAATAAACAGTGACTTCTTTAAACTGTGAAGCTCTATTGCTACTGACTATAAATCAGTTTCAAGCCTGTAACCATCTCACAAAATACTAGAGAAAAAACTGTGCAATCAGATTATAAATAACTTTAGCAAGTTAGGACTTTTGTGCCATTTTTATCAAAGCTTCGGAAAAAGTTACAATAGCCTGACAGGTCTATATTAAGTTACCAATATTACCAATATTCTAATGCTGTACTGACCGTAAAAGGGCATTTGATGTGGAATACCACTCACTCCTGCTTAATATTATATCAAAATCTGGATTCAGTGAATGTCCTTAACCTACTTTTTTAATTATCTGAAAGACTGCCCTCTTCAAATGAAAGTAGGATCCACTCTTTCTGAATCAATGACCTTTAATTTCGACATACCTCAGGACTATACATTAGGTCCTTTACTGTCCTCCATGTTTACTAGCCACATATCTTTTGAACTTTACTCTATACAAGCATCCAAAAAAGCAGATGATCTTATTATTCTTAAATGTAATGATTCTCCTGAAGTATTACCACCAGCTTTTCAGTCCAGTTTCATTAACATGTGGTCCTGGTTAACCACAATAAACATTCTGAAAAAAATCATTATTACGTTTTACAACACAGGCAATTATGAATACAACCTACTTCTGATTATAGCTACTAATGACAATAAATTCATACAGGATGTAGTCTGTAAATACTTTAGAGTCATGAAAATTTGACACTTTCACATTGTAATAGCATCAAAAGTCCTATCTCTTCTAAAAATACTGCGTATATTGTCTTTATTTATTTTTCTGGTTGCATCACTAAGTATATGAAATTAGTAAATGCACTTCAGTAGTCATGAAAACAAATACAAGCTTACAACAAATACATAATGGAAACTAAAATCTATAGCTGACTTAGGTTACAGTCAGAGCCATATCACAATCCTCTCGTGCTGATTAAAACACTGAACAGTTGTTGAGAAACTATGCCTAAAGTATTAATTGCCAAGAGATATGTGCTTTATTTCTGAGCAGAAGTATAATTTCAGTCAGGAGGAAAAAAAAAAACAAACTTTTAGGCTCTTTAACAGAGAAAATAGTGCGTTCCAAAGTTTTGTTCCACAGTTTGATAGGTAAGTACTAGGCTCCGACCATTGCAGGACATATTAAACCTAACCAGTTTCCCATTTTGTGCTTGAATTAACATACCCCATTTTGTATTAGATTGCCCTTACCAATACCATGGTTGGTAATTATGTATTACCCCTGGTGAGAATAAATGGGATCATACCATGAAGAGGGTCCATGCATTTAGGAGTTTGCCTCTGTCCTTTACTAGCACAGGAGGCAGTCCTAAGGTAGTTTTTCTGTTTCCCATCTATAGATCCGAGTTGTGCTTGAATGTGGACAGGGAAGCTCTTTGTTTTACATGATTGGGGAGTCTATTCCAGGGCAGTAGAATCCTCTGTGAGATAAGTCTTTCCCTCCACACCAATATGTTGATGTTGCAGAAGAGATTTAGATCGCTAGACCAAGAATTTCTAATGCCACTTGGCTTGCTGATATGTAGTAAATCCATCAGTATTGGATCAGAGGATGCCTTGTATGTCAGACACAAGTAAGGATATGGCATCTATGTCCAAAGCAGTCTTTATTCCACTGTACTCCACCCTTACCAGACCGATCACAGAGTACAATGCTCCCACTGGTATGCACCTGACCAGGCATATGCAGCAACTAAAGCAACATCAAAGGTTCCTTGCTAAAAGAATACAAGGCATAACAAACCTGCCTTATGCAGAGTGCCTTAAAGCCCTTTCTGTCTACTCAGTCTACTATAGAATGCTGAGGGGTGGCCTGGCTTGCAAGGCATCCACAAACCTCACACTTATGAATTTCCTACATATTTGTAAGTCAAGGAGTACCAGAAATACAAGGTCTTGGAACCTGAATTTTGTCTGTGACTTAAACAGAACATGCCTGACAGACAGATATGTGTCCCAGAGACTGCCCTTGCTGTGGAACAGGCTTTCCATCCATGTGAAGCTGAGTTTGTCTATTACCCAGTTCAAGCACTGGAGAATAGGAAAGGTACACTGTGCCTGGTTCCCTTGTCCCTTATGGACAGACATTACTTATAACTGCCTGGCCCTTGATGTCCTATTTGGTCTAGTTGTTAGCCTAGTAACAGTCTATGAATCTATGAATCTTGTTAGCAGTCTGCTGGATACTGATTATAGTGATAGAGCTTTGAGTCAGTCCATGTAGGGCATATTCTTTAGACTTTGTATCCTTTTAAGGTATATCTGAGGGCATTCCAGTTGTTGCATGTGTCTGGACAGATGCATGCTAAAGCGGTCATTATACTCAATGACTGGCCTAATGAGAGCTGATTAATGGGGGACAGTGACATACCTAGATTTATACACAATTCCTTTGTTTGTAAGCTGTGCAGTATAGAAGTACTTTATTATGACAATGGACACAAGTTGGTTGAAAGTTAAGACGTGAGTGCATGTATTATCTGATGGATCCTGGCACCAGACATGCAACTAAACTTCACTCTTTCCTTGCTCAACCTGGTTAGAGGAACTTTTGTATGTCTTACAATGGAGTCATCAATAACAAGAGTGTTTGGTTGGGTCAGTACCTGCCTTATGAGCTCAGCATCTATGACCCTTTGATTCCTTGTGCTATGTACTTTCTTACAATGGCTTACATTTCATATATCTACATCTTTATCACCAAAAATGGAGAAAAAACTACATAATGTATTTGTAGTAATAACACTCTTACTATTAAGCCGGTATTGACTTGTATTAAAAGGTCTTTTTAAGGAACCAGGAGACATTAATGTACATTTGTTCACTTACCAATTCATTTCCAGTGTTTATATATATATATATATATATATATATATATATATATATATATATATATATATATATATATGTGTGTGTATATGTATGTATATATATATATATATATATATATATGTGTGTGTGTGTGTGTATGTGTGTGTGTGTGTGTGTGTCTCTGTACTACAGATGGTCAATTGTGTGTTTGGTCAACAGCCATTTAGTTGACTAATCAGATGGTCGACAGGTGTTCAAGACTGCACAATTTTTGGTTGGGGAATATGCCCTTACCCCAAATTTCTGTGATATTGTAGTTAGTACATATATTTAATGGGGAATGCAGAGGGACATGCCTCCCTGCAAAAACAATATTTTAAATTTGTTTTGCTTGACTTTGTATGTGTGAGGTTGTTTCACTGAGCATGCTACTAGCATGTCAACATTGATGTTTTCAATCTAATGTGTCTAATGCACACACTTACACGTGTGTGTGGGTGTGTAGGTGTAGGTTTGTGTGTGCATGTGTGTATGTATGTGATATATACTTAGTTTTAAAAATATACAGCTTTGTGAATCTAGAAAGTTATATTAAAATACTCTCACTTTCTTAAACTGTTTAAACCTCTATCCACTTCTTTCTTGCATTGCATAATGGAATGGTAGAGATATGATTGCTGTATTCTTTTTTTTTTACTCTGTCACAGTGAATATTCTTTTCCTGTTAAACGCATCCCATTAACTGATGATGACATACTGACTTAATATGATTCTCTGCATTCAGTAGTGTTTATATTATATATAGCATATATCACCTCTAACACACACTCGTTTCACATACATGCAAAAAATGATAGCATTATAGCATTTATGTCATGCTAAAGGCCCAAATACTCAATACCAAAAGGCTTTCTTTGCCATGGCATGGTGATGTGAACCTTGCCTCTAGATGATTGTCATTGTTAAAGAGACACCCAACCCCACTTGAAAAAATGGGAAAAGGTGTTGTAGATGGATGGATGGATAGTTCTAGAAACAGGGACACTATAACTAAAAAAGTAAAATTATGTGTGTTATCATTCACTCTAATATGTTTAGATAATGCACTATTATCACTTTTTTTCTGTATCTGGTACATATGTTCCTTGGTACGATCTCTAAGGGGTCTACCTGTTTTTCCCACATAGAAACAAAAGCACACATAATTTTACTTTTTTATTTATAGGTAAAATATATGACAACATCAGAATGGGGGACATTAGAAACAGGACAGAGCAGCTTGAGGCAAAATGGATTGTAAGACTGAAAGCAGATTCTGGGCATGGGTTAAACAACAGGATACCCATAAGACCAAAACTTAAAGCAAGACCATTGAATAAATGAAATGTTAAGTCATTTTATGACATGCTTACTTATATTAAGTATTAGAGATTTTTAATAGTATATGTTTATATTTGAGCACATTTTTATGTTTGTATATTTATGTGTGCATTTTTATATATGTATTCTTTATACATATTTTTATGTGTTTGTTATGCATTATACTTTTTAGAATCATGTTTACACAGTGAAGGACCGAATGTTTTTACTTAATGAAGGATGTTTCTTTAAGATGATTGTGACTTAATTAGTTGGTTTAAGGTATATACGTTACACAGTAGACAGTATGCATTTGTATCTGAAGAAGCAGACGTTATCTGTGAAAGCGCTTATATGTGTGTGGTTGAATAAAGAAGAGTTTTTTTTACACTGGAACTACCTGACATTTTTTGGACTACAAGTGTTTTACATTTAATTGCAGTTTTCTTGGTGGACTGAAGCCTCTAGTAAGAAAGGTGTGTTTTTTTACTTGACATTTTGCTGTTTTTACCTTTCTGAAAGAAGCTATGGCAGAAGAAATAGAGATCATTGAACTGGATTATATACCAGAGAATATACATGTGAACAAGGTGAACAAACTAGATAAACTGCTGTATGTTACTAGTAATGTTGGTAACCCACTTCTTAGCTTTCATGACAATGAAAAAGACTGTGAGAATTTTAATATTGATATCATCACATTTAAAGCTGTTACATGCAATGGAGAGCAACTTATTTAAACTAAAGGGACATCAATTCCAAATGTTTCACATGGAGGTTTGTGTGAAAGAAGGAATTGTTCCCCGTGGGTTACGCATCTTGAAAATGCCTGCACAAGGTTCTAATGACCCTGAATTACTGGCTGAATAGCAGTCTATAAACTTAGAGACAAGCATTAAGTATATGGAAGCTTTAATTAAGCTTTCAAAATGTGAAATAGATCGCCTATCTGTATTCGTGAAACAGCAATTTGAAGAAATTATGGAACAGTTTAGTTCCAATTATGCAGATAGATGTCTTAATGAACTTATAGACTCTTTAACAGTATATGAGTGTAAACTATGTAAAATAAAGCAAAGGAAAATTGTGAGAGACTGTGAAGACTTCAGCTCAGGTAATGCTTTTACCTGGCCACGTACTGAAAATAATTTTTATAGAGAACCAGAAAAACAAATGAAAGGCAGTATGATTGACAGCGTGTCATCCAACAGAACATCTCAGAGTGGAGGGAGGCATGTTGTTCTGCCTAACAGCACTGACATTCAACAGTTAGACACCGTCAGCACCATGAATTGGAAAATAATACCAATGACAGGAGCTGAAGAGCAGGTCTTCAGGAAAAAAATAATTCAAACAGTGGCACAAGTACATAGAGCTGATGGAGATACAGGGAATGTAACTACTTTAACCAACAGAATACCAGAGACTGTTGAACCAGAGAGAAAACAACATAATGTACCAACTACTTTTAACACCAAATTGCTTTTTCCCCTTCCCATCAAGGAAACAGGAGAGAAGGGGATGAGAATGAGGTCGAGAAGCAGGAGCCGAGTAAAAAGGAAACTGGAAGAAGTAACAGGGACACCAACAATAAAAAAGGCCTGGGGAATCCAGAAGAAACAATGACTGGAACTTGTCGTCCCATGTACTTACAACAGAAGAGACTAGTGTCTTAAAGAAAGGACTATCCTTTATTCCAAGCCAAAAGAGGGATTTTACTGATGTAATTTTTGATTTAAAGTTCTTTACTAAAAATTTGACTTTAAAACTGAATTATAAAAGTAATGTAAGTATTGACAGTGTAGAAATGTTTACAAAACCGAGTGCATGTGTACCAGTACTTAATCCAGTGATTAATGCCTTTCAAAGACTATGTATTAATGACGTACACAAGATTAATGAAAGTGATAGAACTCCTAAATTAAAGAGGTACAACCTGACAAAAAATGAGTATCTGGCACTTGGAAACTTAGAAGCTAATCATAGTATAATAATAAGGGTCTATATTATAAACTCGAATGCTTACCTTAGCGAATCCCCAAATGTTGACCCCTTCTCATCGAACTGCATAAACACCGAACGCCCTAAACCACGAAGTTCAAAATGTCAAACTGTCATACTTGTCCCACCCCACAGCCCGCTACATACTACCTACACAAACAAACTAAATAAACTACATACATACACTAACCAAAACCCTACTTCTAACCCTAAACTAAACTCTACTTCTAACCCTACACTAAATCTTACATATACCACCATGTATGCATTTAACTTAACCCGCACCCTAGCCCTAAGGTCCGTAACTATCGCACACTTACCTTAAAAAGCTAAACCCAAACAAACTAAATAATCCTCACACATACACTTAACAAAACCCTACATTAAATATAACATACATTACCATCTATGCCCTTACCTTAACCTGCACCCTAACCCTAAGGTCCGTAACTATTGTACACTTACCTTACAGAGCTATACCGCAGAAGGCCAACCATAATGATTCCAGTTTTGCTCTTCTGGACAATCAGTGTTTTCACGGTTCGATGAGGATGGGTCGACCTTTAGGGATTCGATAAGGTAAGCGTTCGACTTTACAATATAGACCCTAATAATAAGACCAGCGGACAAGGGAGGTCCTTTAGTGATATATGATGTGGAAAGATATCAGAATGACATGACAATAATGTTGTCAGATGCTCATTTGTATTCTGTCATAAATAATGTTAGAGGTCAAAGTGTCATAAGACATATTAATGCAGTTTACACTGAACTTTTTAGAAATGGTAAGATTGACAGAAGTTTTTATAACTACCTAACAGTACAGCATCCACTATTACCTGTGATTCAAGGGTTACCTAAACTTCACAAAAAAACCATATGTCCACCACTAAGACCTATAGTGGCTGGACAAGGATGGTCAACAGAGCCAGCCTCTATGTGTATGTGTGTATATATATATATATATATATATATATATATATATATATATATATATATATATATATATATATATATATATATAGACAGAGAAAGAGAGAAAACCCTCCTCCCATATTTGAATAACATAGGGCATATATTAAGACACAAAACACTTTTTGAATGACTTGTTTGATTTTTGTGATAATTATATGAACTGTGAAGATGTGTATTTAGTAACTATGGAAATTACATCACTGTTTATTATGATCTCGAACAAAGAATAAGCAACATAGAGTTGTTTTGTAAGTCTTGTAAAGAATTTAATGAAGGGAACATGGAAGCTATTACTAAGTTGTTAAAGACAGCCTCGGGAAATAACATATTTATGTTCAATGAAACTATCTATTGACAGAGGCATGGCATAGCTATGGGCACTTAGTGTGCCAATAGCTACGCCAGTGCTGTACTAGCCATTTGGGAAGATGAGTTTATTCTAAGAGGGAGATACAGACAAAATATTCTGTATTACTGTAGGTTTGTGGATGACCTTTTTTTGTTATGGGGGATATAGGTACAGTTTACAGATTTCTTTGACTAAATTAATAAATCTACAAATTACTTAAAATTTTCAGTGGATATGTCATTAGAAGAAGTTCACTTTTTAGATGTTAACATTAAAAAAGATATGGAAGGGAGGATATATACAAATTTTTATAAAAAAGAATGTCACTGTGACAGTTTTGTGAACAGAACCAATATGCACCCTCCACATATATTTAGGAGCGTAGCACATAGCCAGTTACTTAGAGCATCGAGGCTTAATGCAAGAACAGAGGACTTTGAACAAGTTGAAAAAATGAGTCAACAATTTGTAGAGAGAGGTTACCATAAGGATGATATTAATAAAACTAGAGATATGGTGGTTGGAATGAGGGAAAACATAGCTAGACCATATTTTTCTAAAAGGAATAATATGTCAGTACATACAACACATAAAAAGAAGACAGAAATTAAAATAAGATTTCCTCTGTTTTATTCCACTGATGTGAGGCTATATAAAAATATAATTGAGAAGCACTGGGAAATTTTGATGACAGATAAAGAGATTAGTTCCTTACTGGAACCTAGACCAAGTTTTGCACATAAGAATATGCACTCTTTAAAGAGAAGACTGTTATTTTAAGAATGAAAATGTAAGGAAAAGAGATGAACAGACTTGTCCATGTGGGAGATGTTCCATGTTTAAATATATAAGTAACAGTAATAAGTTTTTACATCCTGACACAGGCAGGGAATATGTATTTAACATTTCAGCTACATGTGCTTCAGAACATATTATTTATTTAGCCTAATGTTCAGTATGTTTTTGTTTCTATGTGGGAAAAACAGATGGAGCCCTTAGAGATTATATCAAGGAACATATGTACCAGATACAGAAAAAAAGTGATAATAGTGCATTATCCAAACATATTAGAGTGAATGACAACATACATAATTTTACTTTTTTATTTATAGGTAAAATGGGGACATAAGAAACAGGACAGAACAGCTTGAGGCAAAATGGATTATAAGACTGAAAGCAGATTCTGAGCATGGGTTAAATGACAGGATACCCATAAGACCAAAACTTAAAGCAAAACCATTGAATAAATGAAATGTTAAGTCATTTTATGACATGCTTACTTATATTAAGTATTAGAGATTTTTAACAGTCTATGTTTATATTTGAGCACATTTTTATGTTTGTATATTTATATGTGCATTTTTTATATATGTGTTTTTTATACATGTTTTTTATGTGTTTGTTATGCATTATACTTTTAGAACCATGTTTACAGAGTGAAGGACGGAATGTTTTTACTTAATGAAGGATGTTTCTTTAAGATGATTGTGACTTAGTTGGTTTATGGTATATACGTTACACAGTAGACAGCATGCATTTGTATCTGAAGAAGCAGAAGTTATCTGTGAAAGCACTTATACGTCTGTAGTTGAATAAAGAAGAGTTTTTTTAAACTGGAACTGCCTGCCATTTTTTGGACTACAAGTGTTTTACATTTAATTGCAGTTTTCCTGGTGGACTGAAGCCTCTAGTAAGTGGTTTTTACTTGATAATTTAATACCTCTTTAGCTGTCCTACACAGAGGTCAAGTATGAATGCAGTTGTGACATAAGCTTTAAGATGATATCTTTCAATAGCTTGGCTCTGTGGTAACATTTGTAGTTCGCAAATCAGGAGTCTGAGGTTAAAGCTTGTTATCATGTTACTGCTTGTGTGAAATTTTGAATGTACTACCTATGTTTGGGTGGGTTTTCTTCTGGTAATCTGCTTTCTTGCTGTATTCTAAAACAAGATGGTTATTTGGCTATTTAAATTGCTCATGTAGATATACATATATTTCATTTACTGTTGCCCTTGTGGTCCATGTCATGGCTAAAATGGTTTCACAGAGTACCCCCTTATGAAGTTAGCAAATGAAAAATGGTAATTATTGCATGACTGCTGTGTCAATTCAAGGGAGAAAAGTAATTAGTAATGGGTGGAAAAGGCACAGACTGCTGCTCTGAAGTATTTTGCCTACCACAGAAAATGGATGCCTAGTTGCCATGATTTTTTTGAATAATGTTTATATATTTATGAATAATTGCATTATTTGCAACATGAGGACTCACTGTGGTAAATTTCCTCTTAGATTATGCAACATAATTGACTGCTATATTCATATATGACACTGACTTTGTTGTAGTATTACATATGTTCAGGGAGATAAATTTTCCAATGAATATGGACAAAATATAGCAGATCTGTGTCTCCAAATTATCACTTAATTTATAAAAATTTCCCATTAAAGAAGAGTTCAGAATCAGTAATAGGAGAGAGACACTGTGCCCTATAAATGTAGAAGAAACTCCGATTCTAGGTTAGATTCTAACTTCTTGTCTTCCTCACACATTAGACTATCCTAAAAAGACAAACTGATGTATGCAGTGGCAAACTACAGCAGTGTGCAGATCTAGTATATTTGTCTCTTCAATGTTCACGCTCTTAAAGATTAAAAAAAGTCAGAAAGAAAAAATCTATAGAGTTTTTCAGATAATTAATCCAAACATGTTAGCAATGCCTGTTCTATAGATTACACAACGCAGTAAGATGTATATAAGTAAATACTGACACAAGGATATCATTTATCATCAAAGGAGACAGGATTATCCCTTAAACTCTAAGTATTAAATAGTACCAAGGTATTCATATGTGGCTTCTTGTTTGTATAGCTGTTTACATTAGTTGTAATCCTGTATTTGGTTAAAGTCTCAACACAGAAAGTGAAACTGCATCAGCTCAGCACTTTGAATGAGCAGATAAATAAATAATAAATCTAATAAGCTCCACTGCCATACATAAGTGGAATTGTTGTCCATCAAAGTTCTGGCATTGCATTGTCCCTGACTTTGCCAAAGTAGAGAAAGTCATTGTATCAATAACTACAAATTATGAAAAAAAAATCACATAAAGGGATAGTCCCATTTCTTTAAGTAGACATTATCTTGGAGAAGGAATATGTAAGTAGAGGAAAGTAGAGGTAGTCTACAACCCTTTGAAATTACTTTTCTAGTTTGTTTAGATGAATGTAGCTATTGAAATTCAACATTCAGTTATAAATGTGTATTATATGATAACCAATAACACTTGAATTATCAGTTTCTTGCTGTCATAGAAACTATAATCCCATTCAGCAAACGGGATCATCATATAAAACAAAGCTTCTGCAAAATAATATATGAGCTCATCAAAGCAATTTTATTTAACTATTTTTGTAATAAGCATGAAAAATCTTATCAGAGAAGAAAATGTAATAATCTGTTGTATGCTGTCCTTAAGAGTCTGTAAAATAATCAAGCAGTGTGTCTGAGAGATTGATTAGTGCAAATAAATTACAACTCATGGATTAAAATGTTTTTCGGGAGACAAAAGAGTGCCTGTAGCATTAAATGCTCAGCTGGCTAAGTGCCAGAGACATAAATGCAGCTCACATTCGTCACTGTTACTTGATGGAAACCCTTTGCTCATAAAACTCAATTTCTAGCGACCAGTGATACTTGCAGACTGAGTGACAGATGGATCGGTCTTTGACCTGCAGTTTACTGCACTGTTGATTTCCCCTAGTGTAACACTTGGATTGGCAGGAGTCTGATGGCTGTTACTTTTTCTCTGCAGACTGTGTGTACCCTTTTGACAGATTCACTTCAGTGTAGAATTTCAGCATGATCCCACAAGGACAGTTTTTCTTTTTTTCTTTTTTTTTTTTTTTTTACAACAATGGCTGGCAGAAGTTTCATCTGTCCAAAATGTAAAAATATTTTGGAGGTTTTATAGAAAAAAAAAAAAAAACTCAGAAACTAAAATTGCATCCATAACATATGTAAAAATAGTGTAATAAAGATCAAAGTGAGCACAAGGAATTACCCAACTCAGAAACATGTATGCAGCTATCTTGGTTTAACCTGATAACTTTCTGATTGTGACATTTTGTGCTTTAACTATGTGATATTGATAGGTTCATAGGTTCATAGGTAGGTACTAGGCTATCTGCCTGAGGGCATTTATAACCCTAGCCAGAGTGTGTCGGCTTTCGCTGCCCCATTAATTAATTAACTGATCCTCTGTCAAGCAGTGCCAATGAAGTGATCCCAGGGGTGTATTTTCTGTTACCCATCCACTCGTCAAGGTTTCTCTTGAAGAGTGTTAGCGAGGGGCTCTGCCTAATGTAGTTTGGAATTTTATTCCAAAGGCATGGGGAGTCTCGGTGACAGGAATCTATCCCTCCAGCATGTTCTATTTATTGTTGTGGTGAGGTTTAGCTCACTAGAGCACGTGGCTCACAGTGACTTGGATTTCTTTAGGTGGAGCATGTCCATCAATTCTGATTTGGACATGGCTTTGTAAGTCAGGCAGAGATCACCTCTGAGTAAGCGATATGCCACTGAGTACAGCCAAAGTTTTTTCAGTCGGGCTGCATAGGACATATGTTTGAGGCTAGTAATCCTCTTGGTGAGGTACTTTTGTGGTCTTCCCAGCTGTTGGAAGGGTCTTGTGGGGTACATCCAAAATGGGGCATTGTACTCTATGATGGGTCTAATGAGTGACGAAGTAGAGAGGCACTATAACCTCTTTATTTCTAGATGCGAACCCTTCAGTAATTAGATGGGCCACATAGAAGGATTTCCTAACTACTTTGGCGATATGATTGTCAAAGGAGAGATTACTATCTACCTGGGTCCCCAGATCTCTTATTACCTCTTCTGTAATAAGGGGCTGCCCCCTATGTGGTAATTTATGAGTGTTTTCTTTTTCCCATACTGGATGACTATGCATTTTTTGACATTTAGCTTGAGGCCATGACTTTGGCACCAGTTGTCTGTCTCAGTAAGGCCCATTTGGAGGATGTCCGTGTCAGCCGGAGAGTCAATTATGGCTCCCAGTTTGCAGTCATCGGCGGACTTGGTTAGTCATCGTCCTCCTGTGTTTGCCTGTACTTCTGAGAAGCATATGCCGAACAGTAGGGGTCCCAGGACCGAGCCTTGTGGGACACGACTTGTGACTGGTTTAGAATCGGACCTGGAGCCTGCTATTCTTACCGTGTGAGTTCTGTCTGTAAGCCAGTTGGCAACCCATCTCGTGACATAGGGGTTTATGTTCAGGCTGGTGAGTTTTTCTGTAATACCTGAGTGGGGAATGGTGTTGAAAGCCTTGGCGAGGACAAGGTAGGCTGTGTGAACCACCCTTCCCTCATCTATGGCCTTGGTGACTGTCTCAAAGAAGTCAGCCATGTTTAATAGGCATGATCTGCCCTTAACAAAGCCGAACTGGGTCAGGTCAAGTGTTTGGAGGTTCCCAATGTCTTTGTTAATGAGTTCCATGATGATGCGCTCCATAGCCTTGCAGACCAGGCTAGTCAGGCTTATGGGGCAATAGTTACCAGGTCAGTTGTGGCCCCTCCTTTGTGTAGAGGAATAACCATTGCTGTGCGCCATCCTATGGGCATGTAGCCTGTGGAGAGGCTGAGGTTGAACAGCGTGTTTAGGTGGGGGGTTAGTTTGTTCTGTAGTTCGTGCAAGATGCAGCCTGGGATACCATCTGGTCCCATTGACGCTGTGTTTTTGGCTTTTGAAAGGGCTGTTTTCACCTGTGTGTCTGTGATTTTTGGGACACTACACTTTTGCGGTATTGTTGTGGGCCCTTTTGGAGGTGAGAGGGGGAGTGAAGTTTGCACTGAATTTATCTGCCAGGATGTTGACAATATCAGTAGGTTCAGTATATTTTGTGCTATTTTGCACTAGTTCAGTGCATATCTGCGAGTTGCTACTTAGATTCTTAACATAGCTAAAGAAGCCTTTGTGGTTATCCTTTGAATCCTTGGCTATTTTTCTTTCGACGTTAGCCTTTGGATGATTTCATGAGGGACCTTAGTTTCTTACTGATACCGAACAGGGATGTCTTTCCTTCTTGGAATTTGCTTTTTTTCTGAACTAGTTTCCTCATTCTATTGTATAGCCTGTTTATGGCAGGGGTCCACCAAACTGGTTTCCTTCTCTTAGAGGAGTGAGTCTTGGTTTTGCTAGGGATGGCACAATCCATGCATCCTTGTAGATGTTCATAGAGTGCATTTGTAAAGGTTTCTGCATCTTGGGCAGCATTATCCTTTAATGTGGGGGCTGTGAAACTTACCACCTCTATCTTAAGTAAGGTGAAGTTTACTTTAGAAAAGTTTTTTACTGTGGTTTCCTTAGTTGGGGGTGGTGGTGGGGTGTGGACATCCAGAGTGATTAGTTTATGGTCTGATCTAACCAGTGACGGGTTGACCTCCGGTGTGGAACACCTGTCACCCATGTTGGTGATGACCAGGTCCAATATGTTTTCACCTCTGGTAGGGGAGTTTACCAGCTGATCCAGGGCATTTGAGTTGATGAATTCCAAGAAGCGCTGGGCCTGGGAGTTTGTACTCAAGTAGTTTTCCCAGTGAATGGTAGGGCAATTGAAATCGCCCAATATCAGGGTGTTCAGTAGGACCTTCATGTTTTCCAGTGTCTCCAGAAAAGTGGAGTGGTGGTCCTGAGTCATGGAGGGTGATCTGTAGCAGGCCACAATCTGCACTGCAGATTTGCCCAATGTTAGTTGCACATGGATGATCTCAGAGGTATCATGCTACGCCACTAACCTGGAGGTGTAGGTATCCTTGATGAATATGGATACACCCCCTCCTTTTGTGTTTCGGTCCGTATTCTGTGGTCAGAACTTGTGGTATGAGTTGTAGCCCGGTAGTGTTGGGGTGCTCTCTGGAGCCTTGAACCAGGTTTCAGTTACTGCGCAGATGTTGACATTCTCCATACTGAGGAGTGCTTCGAGCGCGAGCATTTTGAGATTTAAACTCCTGGCGTTGAGTAGAATAACCCTCAGTTTTTTGTTAATTGTGCTGTTTAAGGAGGTAGGTTTGACTTTTGAGCCTTGCTTAAAAAAGGCACTATGGGGGCACAAAAGCCTTGGCCAGTATTCAAAAGCCTAGGGGTGATCAGTGCAAGCCGTCTCTTGAGAAGCAACGTGGTTTGTCGAGCATGTCATCCCAGACTGACAGACACTGGATCCCCTTTGAATGACACCAGAAGCTTAGCCAATTGTTGAAATTGATCATTTTTTCTTTATACTGAGGTATCATTCTTGGTGAGGGCAGGATGCTACTCAGGGTCAGGGTCATACCAGCCTGGGCTAGATGATCAGAGAGCTCTTCCATGTCTCTTTTCATGTAGTCCAGGGAGGTTCATCTCAGGTCATTCACACTAACATGAACAATGACAGAGTCATATTTGTACTTGTTCTGGAGTGACCTGAGTGCTTGTGTTGTGTGGTGGATTCTGGCTCCCGACAGGCAGCTAACAGTAACCATCTGCTTGTCCAGCCTAGTGAGTGGGACGTCAGTGTGCCTGACTATAGAGTCACCTATTACTAGTGTGTTAGGTGTGTTATTTCGCCTTAAGGGCTGTGATTGTGCGCCACACTGATTTTGTGTTTTATGCATTGTCTGGTTTGTGACGGGTGATGCAGGTTGTTTGGGTGTCTGCTTTGGAGGTCTCTGATGCTTTTGCAGGTTTTTATTTAGAGCCCCCGTGTATGATTTTGTGTATTTATGTGTATTTTTTGCCAGTGCTGTTTTAGTAGGTCTGTGTGTGGCTAGAGGTGTGATGCAAGTGTTAACCTTCTCCTCTTGACTATCTGTTCCAGTCTTGGGTGGAGACAGCTTAGCTTCCAGTTTGGCTGTATAATTGCATCTCTCGCATATGTTAGTGTTTTGTGGTAAGAGGAGAGGGTTGTCTGTGTACATGAGGCAGTTGTAACATTGCCTCAGGATACCCAGATTCACCAGCTGGACTGGAGAGTACACCTGATATTGCCTTTTGGTCATGCCTGAATAGTAGGGTGAGCTGCTTAGTCGCTTGGTTGTTGAGGGGTGAATAAAGAGCCTTGCCCTGCTGGGCAATCAGTGTCAGGGTATATTAGTGTTTGCTATTAGGTCTGAGCAAGTGCTGGGCTGTAGGATGCTTTTTGAGTGCTTAGGTTGAGAGTTAGACTAGTTTCAAGGGAAAAACTGAAGAGGAGACTTAGTGGAGCCGGGAATAATTTAACCGTAGCTAACCAGCGCTGCCCACTGTGCAAAACTGTGCAAATGTGGATGTTCTTCATCTCACATTGCTGCAGTCATAACCTGTGGGTAGTCCGCTGTCCTCGGTCGGCCCGAATACCAAAGTGTTAGGCTGGCGTCGGTCATGGTCGCTCAGATCTGACGTCAGTACGCCGTGGTACTAAAGCGCATGACCAACGCCATATCCTCAGTCTTTCTTGCTGCATGGTCTGAAGCAGAAGCAGCGTTTGCGAGTGCCGTTCGGCGTCCTGAAATTTTCGTATTCTGAGTTTCAGACCGAAGACCAAGTTGGGCTAAGTACCCGTTGGAATATTTTTGTCTTTTCTTGCCTCAGTTAAATCCGGATGTCAGAAAAAGTGAATAATTGTATTTCTTGTGGGAAACAGATACCTCATAGGGATTACCACTCTCTCTGTATTCCTTGCTTGGGGCCTGAGCACGATGTAGTCGGGTGTCGCTTTTGTGCTAGATTTAATAAGCGCACCATTAAACGCAGGTTGGATTGTGCTAGGCTTGTCTTCGGTAAGCGGTGTAACTACAATATGCCGTCGGATCCTCCGACGCCCGCTACCGCTAAGAAGCGTAAGGAAAAATCATTAAAATCCAAGCAGGATGAGTCGTCCGTTACGGACGCCGGTTCTTTAGAAACTACGGTAGAATCTGTGGATCCAGCCGAGGTTTCAGCTGAATCTCAGGGGGAGCCTTTAATTTTGCAGGATGTGGCCTCTCAGGAGTCGGGTCAGGCTGAGGGGGCCTCTCAGGTCTCTGTAGTCCCTTCTTTGCATAAGGTGGTTAGGCCTTCTACTTCTGTCTCTAAGGCATCTTCCAAGGTCAGGCCTGGTTTGTCTTCCTCTGGCGTCAGCCCTAGTTCTGCAGGTTCTGTACCTAAAAAGCATGTGCTGAAAATGGCAGAGGATTTGATTACCTTAATCAGGGGTTCTATGCCCCCTCCAGATAAGAGGCCTAGGGTGGAGCCAGAGGTGGAAGGATTGGAGCATTCCTCAGATTACTCGGAGTCTTCGGCTGAAGACATTCAGGATTTTCCTCCTTATTCTGATTCAGATGCAGAGGATTCTAGTCCTTCTGCTTCCCCTCCAGAGGATTTTTCTTTTTCTGAAACCCTGCATTCCATGAGGGAGCATTTTAAATGGGAAGGTCAGGATTTCTCAGATTCTCGAAAGAGACTTAGGAATTTTGTTTTTACCACAGCATAGGCCCTTGGCTATACCCCCTGTTTTGGATGTTGTTCAGGATGTTTTCTCTGAGGCTTCCTTTAATCCTGATTCTTTGCCTCCTGCCCCGGTCAAGCCAGACAGGTATTACAGAGTGCCAGAGGCTCATAAATATTTGTATAAGAGCCCAAGAGCTGACCCGGAAACTATTAGCCAGGGACCTAAGGGTGTCAGGGCTTCTGTTGTAAAGAATCCAGTTCCTATGGATAAAGATTCTAGAGCTTTGGATAGGTGGGGTAAAAAAATGTATACCTCTTCCACTCTAGCAATGAGGGCTTTGAATTGCCAGATGTTCTTCATTCCACATTGCTGCAGTCCTAACTATTGGGGTAGTCCGCTGTCCCAGTCGGCCCGAATACCAAAGTATATGGCTGACGTCGGTCAAGGCGCATTAGACTGACGTCAGTACGTCAGGGTACTAATGCGCATGACCGACGTCATATCCTCAGTCTTTTTTGCCGCATGGTCCGATGCAGAAGCAGTTTTGCGAGTGCAGGTTGGCGTTCTGAAAGTTTCTGAAGTCAGAGTTTCAGACCGAATCAAAGTTGGCTAAGTACCCGTGGGAATATTTTGGTTTTTCTTGCCTCAGTATTTAACCGGATGTCAGAAAAAGTGAATAACTGTATTTCTTGTGGGAAACAGATACCTCATAGGGATTACCATACCTTGTGTATACCTTGTTTAGGGCCTGAGCACGACGTTGTTGGATGCCGCTCTTGTGCTAGATTTAACAAACGCACTATTAAGAGAAGGTTAGACTGTGCCAGGTTAGTTTTTGGGAAGCGTTGTAATTATAAAATGCCGCCGGATGCTCCGACGCCGCTTCGCCAAAAGCGCAAGGACAAAGCAGCAAAGCCTAGAGTGGAAGAACCGACAGTCCCGGACGTCGGTTCTTTAGAAGGCTCAGTGGAGCCGGAGGTTCTGCCAGGAGTTTCTTTGGAGTCTCAGTGAGAGACTTTACTGTTACAGGATGTGTCCTCTCAGGAAGTAGGCCAGGCTGAAGGGGCTTCTCAGGTGGCTGTTCTTCCCTCTCTTCCTAAGGTGGTTAGAGCCTCCCCTTCTGTTTCCAAGGCCTCTTTGAGAGGCAGGCCTAGTTTAGCTTCAGTGGGGGTTTCTCCTACTGCTTCAGGGTCCTTGCCTAAGAAACATATGCTTAAAATGGCAGAGGATTTGATTACTATGATTAGAGGTTCTATGCCCCCTCCTGATAAGAGGCCTAGGGTGGAACCTGAGTTTGAGAGTTTTGAGCAATGTTCGGAGGCTTCTGAGTCTTCGGCTGAAGACTTGCAGGAGTATCCTCCTTATTCTGATTCTGATGTGGATGATTCTACTCCTTCGGCTTCTCCTCCTGAGGATTTTTCATTTTCAGAGACTCTGCATTCCATGAGGGAGCATTTTAAATGGGAAGGTCAAGATTTCTCTGATTCCAGGAAGAGGCTTAGGGAATTCTTGCTTTTACCCCAGCATAGGCCTTTAGCTATACCTCCTGTTTTGAATGTGGTGGAAGATGTTTTGCAGAGGCTTCCCTGAATCCTGATTCTTTGCCTCCTGCCCCAGTTAAACCGGATAGGTACTATAGGGTGCCTGAAGCTCATAAGTATCTTTTAAGAGTCCTAGGGCAGACCCGAAACTGTCTCTCAGGGGCCTAAAGGTGTGAAGGCTTCTGTTGTTAAAAATCCTGTTCCTCCTGATAAAGAGGCAAGGGCTTTGGATAGATGGGGAAAGAAAGTGTATACTTCTTCCACTTTAGCCATGAGGGCGTTGAATTGTCAGTTTCACATGTTAAAATATCAGAATTATCTCCTTTCACAATTGAAATCTAAGGTGGATGCTCTGGCAGAAGGTATTGAGTGTAAAGAGTTGCAGGATTTAGTTCATGTGTCTGAACAGGTGGGTAAGCATTCCTTGCAGTGTGGTTTTGATGCTGTGCAGGCCTCCTCGAGGGTGGCTGCCACTGGTTCTGTTCTTCGAGGCACGCATGGTTGAGGGATCAGAATTTAGCTGAGCATGTTAAAACAAGGATTCTGGATGCTCCTTTACAGTCTGATGTGTTGTTTGGTTCGCCTGTGGAAGCAGTTTTAAAGAAAATGGAGGACAAGGCTAAGTCTATGCAAACTGTTAAGGATTTTTGCAGGTGCAGCCTCAAGTTTAGTAGAAATTGGCCTACTAAGGGATGGACATATCCTGCTTATGATTCCCAGTCTAGGGGTAGGTCTAGACGTGGTAGGGGCAGAGCTCAAGGTTCTTTTAGGCCTAGAACAGGGAGTTCACCTGCTCAGACTTCTGGTGAGGGCAGGGGTCAGTCCTTTCGTAAACAGACCCAATGACCTACCTTTTCAGCTGCCAGTACATTCTCGCCTGGCAGCACCTTTGGGAGGAAGGCTGGCTCTTTTCAAAGAAAATTGGGATTTAATTACCCAAGACAGATGGGTTTTGGATATTATTCACCACGGTTACAGGTTTTATTTCCATACCTTGCCTCCTTTCAAAGGCATGCCAGACATTCCTCCTCTTCAAAGAAAAGAGGCTCACAAGCAAATTTCTCTGTTGCTCCAAATAGGGGCCATTCAGCCAGTTCCTGTGCCAGAAAGGGGCCTAGGATTTTATTCTCGCCTGTTCCTAGTACTGAAGAAGGGGAACACGTGGAGACCAATTTTGGATTTATCTATCCTCAACACTTATCTGGACATTCCCAAGTTCAAAATGTTGACGTTACAACAGCTTTTACCTCTGCTGGGCAAAGATCACTGGATGGTAACTTTAGATCTCAAGGAAGCTTACCTTCATGTGCCTATCCGACTAAGTTGCAGGAAGTATCTGCGTTTTCGAGCTGGAAATTCTCATTATCAGTTCTCTGCATTGCCCTTTGGCTTATCTACTGCGCCCAGAGTATTCACAAAGGTTCTGGCTCCAGTGATAGCTTACTTCAGGCTAAAAGGAATTCAAATCTATCCTTACTTGGACGACTGCCTGATTCTGGCTCAAGAAAAGGAAGACCCTTTACAGCATTTGGAATTTGTGATAGCAGTGCTAAGATGCCTAGGGTATTCTGTGAACGAAATAAAGTCCAGTCTAGTACCCTCTCAAGACATGTGCTTTCTGGGTGTGAGACTGAATACAGCAGCCCAGATGGCTTTTTTAACCCCGGACAAACAAAAGAATCTTTCCAGTTACTTCCATCAACTATCTCTTCAGTCCGGGCTGACTGCAAGGACAGTCCTTCAAGCCTTAGGGTTCATGGCATCTTGTATTCTGGTGCTTCCCAATGCCAAACTGCATATGAGGAAAATGCAATGGTATCTCAAAAATGTATGGACACAGCACTGCCAGGATTTGGACACTGTCATTCAAATAATACCTTGCATTCAAAAGGAATTTTTGTGGTGGGCTCAGGAATGTCACCTAAACAAGGGACTCTCTGTGACCCGGCCAGAGGCGAGTCAGATTCTAACGACAGATGCCTCAGACATTGCTTGGGGAGCTCATCTAAATGGAAAGTGGATACAAGACAAGTGGCCTGCCAGACTACAGCATCTACATATCAACATGAAAGAGATGTTAGCAGTCCAGTTTGCATTAATGGCTTTCAAGGAGTTACTTCTTCCAGGGTAGGTGTTGATTCTAACAGACAACACAACTGTCATGTGGTACATCAACAAACAAGGGGAAACACATTCTTACCCGTTGTGCAGGCAAGCAATGATTTTATGGGAGACTGCGCCAGCTTGCAACTAACTCTTCAGGCAAGGTTTCTGCCGGGAGCACAGAACTCCTTAGCAGATGTGTTAAGCAGACAAATCATGGATCCCCACGAGTGGAAACTGGATCTTCATGTATTTCGAAAATTGACAGTGTCATGGGGAACTCCAGACATAGATCTGTTCGCTTCTCCACTAAACCACCAGCTGCCAAAGTTTTGCACAAAGAGGTTTCATCACACAGCTTGGAAAGTGGATGCTCTTTCTTTCAGCTGGAAAAATCTTCATGTGTATGCCTTTCCACCTCTGCCTCTTCTCCCAAAGGTGCTCCTAAAGGTCAGACAAGACAAGCCGAGGATGATTTTAATAGCTCCAGATTGGCCTCGGCAACACTGGTACCCATTACTGAGGAGTCTGGTAAGGAAGCCTCCATGGCCTTTACCTTTGATTCCACACCTGTTGTCTCAGAGGGACGGTCACCTGCTCAATGTCAAGCTTCACTCTCTTCATCTAACAGCCTGGCATATTCTGTTTTGAAACACAGCAGGTCTCAACTTCCTCAACAAGTTTTAAATGTGATTATGGAAGCCAGAAGACCTAGTACAAGGAAAGTGTACGCAGAAAAATGGAAGAGATTTTTATTTTGGAGTACAGCAAACAATTTGGAAATTTCTGAGCCTAATTTGAGTGTGGCTCTTCAATATCTTACTGAGTTATTGGACAAAGGTTTGTCTTTCTCTTCCATTAAGATTCATGCTGCAGCAATTTCAGCTCACTATGACTGTGACCCACCATTGTTTTCGCATCCTTTGTTCAAGCAATTTCTTAGAGGGGCAAAGAATATAAGACCCCCACGTAGAGCTCCTACTCCTGCTTGGGATCTCAATTTTGTGTTGGAGAAACTTACTCTACAACCTTTTGAGCCTGCGGCTACTGCTGAATTGAAATACTTGTCATGGAAGACTGCTTTTTTGTTGGCCATTACTTCTGCAAGAAGGGTTTCTGAATTGCAGGCCCTTATGGCGTAGAGCCTTTTGATTTTTCATAAGGATAGGGTATCATTACGTACTAATCCTTCCTTTATGCCTAAGGTGGTTTCTAGTGTGGCTTTAAACCAAACTATTCATTTACCTACTTTTTATGCAGATCCCCAAAATAAAGGGGAAAAGATTTTGCACACTTTAGATGTGCACAGGCAATTGCATTATTATTTAAGCAGGACTAAGGATTTTAGGCAGTCTCAGCAGTTGTTTGTTTCTTTTGCTTTGAGTTCTCAGGGCAAGCCTGTGTCAAAACAAACTATTTCTAAGTGGATTGGGTTTTGCATTGCATTTTGTTATTCCCATCATGGCAAGGAGATTCCAGCTGGGATTAGGCCTCATTCTACTAGGGCTACTGCCACTTCTACAGCATTTCTAAGGGGGGTGGCAACTAAGGATATTTTGGAGGCAGCTACTTGGAGTTCAGTGCATACTTTCTCTAAGCATTATCACCTTCCTCTCTACTCTAAATCTAGGGCTGGTTTTGCCACAGCTATTTTGCAAGGCATGTTGTCAGCTCCTGCTTCCTTATGATTTGCCAGCCTCCCTTACCTCTGCTTTGGGATTCTACCCAATAGTTAGGACTGCAGCAATGTGGAATGAAGAACATAGTACAGTTTTGTACCTACCATAAATGTAGATGTTCGAGGATCCACATTGCTGCAGTCCAATTTACCCTCCCTCCTTCCCCTCTGTGTTTAGGGGTGGTTGTGTAGGTGAGGTTATACTCTGGTAATTTTGTATATATTGTATATATTTTTGGTGCAGGAATGTTTGGAGTTTTTGGTTTTGGCCTTGTCTTTTTAGGGTCTTCTGACATCTGGGGCAAGAAAAGACTGAGGATATGACGTCGGTCATGCGCATTAGTACCCTGACGTACTGACGTCAGTCTAATGCACCTTGACCGACGTCAGCCATATACTTTGGTATTCGGGCCGACTGGGACAGCGGACTACCCCAATAGTTAGGACTGCAGCAATGTGGATCCTCGAACATCTACATTTATGGTAGGTACAAAACTGTACTTTTCATATGCTGAAGTACCAGAATTTTCTCCTAAGTCAGTTAAAATCTAAGGAAGATGCTTTGGCAGAGGGCATAGAGTGTAAGGAATTGCAGGATTTAGTTCATGCCTCTGATCAGGTGGGTAAGCATTCTTTGCAGTGTGGTTTTGATGCTCTTCAGGCTTCTTCCAGGGTGGCTGCCACTGGGTCAGTTATTCGTAGGCACGCCTGGCTTAAGGATCAGAACTTGTCAGAGCATGTTAAAGCTTGAATTTTGGATGCTCCCCTTAAATCTGAAGTTCTGTTTGGTTCTCCTGTGGAGTCAGTTTTGAAGAAAATGGAAGACAAAGCTAAGTCTATGCAGACAGTTAAGGATTTTTTGCAGGTGCAGCCCCCTAAGTTTAGCAGAAATTGGCCTACTAAGGGATGGGCTTATCCTTCTTCTGATTTACAGTCTAGGGGCATATCTAGACGTGGTAGGGGCAGAGCTCATGCTCAGGGTTCTTTCAGGCCTAGGACGTGGAGTTCCCCTGCACAGTCTTCAGGTGAGGGCAGGGGTCAGCCTTTTCATAAACAGACCCAATGACCTGTATCTCCAGCTGCCAGATCCCTCCTGTCTGGCAGCTCTTCTGGGAGGAAAGTTGGCACTTTTCAGTCAAAATTGGCTTTTAGTCACCCAGGACAAATGGGTGTTGGACATTATAAACCGAGGCTACAAGTTTTATTTTCACACCTTGCCTCCTTTCAAAGGTATGCCAGACGTTCCTCCTCAGCAAAAGTTGGAGGCTCACAAACAGATTTCTTTACTTTTAAAAATGGGGGCTATCCAGGGGGTCCCTCCGTCAGAAGTGGGCCTAGGATTTTATTCTCGCCTGTTTTTGGTACCAAAGAAAGGAAACACTTGGAGGCCAATCCTGGACTTGTCTATTCTCAGCACATACCTGGACATTCCCAAATTCAAGATGTTAACTTTGCAACAGCTTCTGCCTCTGCTAGGCAAAGACCACTGGATGGTAACTCTGGATCTCAAAGAGGCTTATCTTCACATTCCTATCAGGCCCAGCTGCAGGAGGTTCCTGCGTTTTTGGGCTGGCACTTTTCATTATCAGTTCTCTGCATTGCCCTTTGGCTTATCTACTGTGCCCAGGGTGTTCACAAAAGTCCTGGCTCCGGTGATAGCCTTCTTAAGACTAAGGGGAATACAAATTTATCCTTATTTGGACGATTGCCTGATTCTTGCTCAAGACAAAGTCAAGTTACTTCACCATCTTCAGTATGTTATGACAGTGTTAAGGTGCCTAGGGTATTCTGTGAACGAAACAAAGTCCAGTCTAGTACCCTCTCAGGACATGTGCTTTCTGGGTGTGAGACTGAACACAGCCTCTCAGATGGCGTTTTTGACCCCGGACAAACAAATAAATCTTGCCCTTTACTTCCAGCAATTATCTCTACGGTCCAGGCTGACTGTAAGGACAGTCCTTCAGGCCTTGGGGTTCATGGCATCTTGTATTCTGGTGCTTCCCAATGCCAAACTGCATATGAGGAAGCTACAATGGTATCTCAAAAGCGTATGGACTCAACACTGCCACGATTTGGACACTGTCATTCAGATAATACCTTGCATCCAAAGGGAATTCTTGTGGTGGGCTCAGGAATGTCACCTAAACAAGGGACTCTCTGTGACCCGACCAGAGGCGAGTCAGATCTTAACGACAGATGCCTCAGACATGGCTTGGGGAGCACACTTCAATGGGAAATGGGTTCAAGACACGTGGCCTCCCAGACTACAACATTTGCATATCAACATGAAGGAGATGTTAGCAGTCCAATTTGCCCTGATGGCCTTCAAGGATCTACTTCAACCAGGACAGGTGTTGATTCAAACAGACAACACAACAGTCATGTGGTACATCAACAAGCAAGGGGAACCCATTCGTACCCTCTTTGCAGACAAGCTATGATTTTGTGGGAGACTGCTCTCAGTTTGCACCTCACTCTTCAGGCAAGGTTTCTGCCAGGAGCACAGAACTCCTTAGCAGATGTTTTGAGCAGACAGATGGTGGATCCCCACGAGTGGAGATTGGATCCTCATGTATTTCAACAGTTGACGGTGGCTTGGGGAACTCCAGACATAGATCTGTTCGCTTCTCCACTAAATTTCCAACTGCCAAAGTTTTGCACAAAGCTGTTTCACCCAAAAGCTTGGAAAGTGGATGCTCTATCATTCAGTTGGAACAACCTTCACGTCTATGCCTTTCCTCCTCTGCCTCTTCTTTCCAAGGTGCTCTTGAAGGTCAGACAGGACAAGCCTTGCATGATTCTAATAGCTCCAGATTGGCCACGTCAGCACTGGTACCCTCTGCTGAGGAGTTTAGTACGGGAGCCTCCTTGGCCTTTGCCATCAGTTCCTCACCTTTTGTCCCAGGCAAGCAATCATTTCCGCAATGTCAGGATTCAGTCCCTGCATCTGACAGCTTGGCATATTCTGTTTTAGACCCTGGGGGGTCGCAGCTTCCTCAACAAGTTTTGAATGTCATTTTGGAGGCCAGACGGCCCAGTACCACGAAAGTGTATGCTGATAAATGGAGGAGATTTTTTCTTTGGAGCAAAACAAAGAGCTTTGATGTTTCTGTGCCTAATTTGAGTGTTTCACTTCAGTATCTTACAGAATTATTAGACAAGGGTTTGTCTTTCTCCTCTGTAAAAGTTCATGCTGCGGCCATTTCTGCTCACTATGACTGTGACCCACCTTTATTCTCTCACCCTTTGTTTAAGCAATTTCTTAGAGGGGCAAAAAACATAAGACCCCCACGTAGAGCTCCTACTCCTTCCTGGGATCTCAATTTTGTGTTGGAAAAGCTCACTTTACCTCCTTTTGAACCTGCAGCTACTACGGAGTTGAAGTTTTTGTCTTGGAAGACTGCTTTTTTGTTGGCCATTACATCTGCTAGAAGGGTATCTGAATTACAGGCTCTAATGGCAGTTGAACCCTTCTTGATATTTCATAAGGATAGCGTCTCCCTGCGTACTAACCCTTCTTTTATGCCTAAAGTTGTTTCTAATGTGGCATTAAACCAATCTATTCATTTGCCTACATTTTATGCTGATCCCCAAAATAAAGGGGAAAAAATTTTGCACTCTTTGGATATTCACAGGCAGTTATGTTATTATTTGAGCAGAACCAAAGGGTTCAGGCAGTCTCAACAGTTGTTTATTTCTTTTGCTTTGGGTTCTCAGGGGAAACCTGTTTCAAAACAAACTATTTCTAAGTGGATTGGCCATTGTATTGCTTTTTGTTATTCTCATCATGGTAAGGATGGTTCCGGCTGGAATCAGACCTCATTCCACTAGGGCGACTGCCACTTCTACTGCCTTTTTAAGGGGAGTAGCTACTAAAGATATTTTGGAGGCAGCCACTTGGAGTTCAGTGCACACTTTTTCTAAACATTATCATCTCCCTCTTTATTCCAAATCTAGAGCTGGGTTTGCCACTGCAGTTTTACAGGGCATGTTAGCAGCTCCCAATGCTTTATGATTTTGCCAACCTCCCTTTACCTTTGCTTTGGGATTCTACCCACAGGTTATGACTGCAGCAATGTGAGATGAAGAACATAGTACGGTTTTGTACCTACCATAAATGTAGATGTTTGAAGATCCACATTGCTGCAGTCCAATTTACCCTCCCTCCTTCCACTCTGTAGTTTGGGGTGGTTGTGTGGTTTGTGGTGTAAATATTGTTTCTACATGGGTGATTGGGTGTTTTTCCATTTTTGGCTATGGCCTTTCTTTTTAAGGCCTTCTGACATCTGGGGCAAGAAAGACTGAGGATATGGCGTCGGTCATGCGCTTTAGTACCACGGCGTACTGACGTCAGATCTGAGCGACCATGACCGACGCCAGCCTAACACTTTGGTATTCGGGCCGACCGAGGACAGCGGACTACCCACAGGTTATGACTGCAGCAATGTGGATCTTCGAACATCTACATTTATGGTAGGTACAAAACTGTACTTTTTTATAGTAGGGAAATGAAAGAGATAGAAATTAGCCCAAAATGGCCAATAAACTACTAACTTCTGGGCTGAAACCACTCCTCTAGGGACAGATAGGTTGCTCAAAGCTCCCCTCTCTCACAGGTGAACAGAGAACTTCCTTCTATCCAAGTAAGGTATGGGCAACTCAGAAATTAGTATCACAGCCCTGAATTCAACACTAGCCTGAAAACTGGACTATATTAGCTTTGAAAGGCGGGAAACAAGGATTTTTTTTTATTTTATTTTTTGGGGGGGGGTTTGAAAAGATAAGGCAAAAACAGTAAAAAAATACACTTAAAACAGATGAATACTAAAGGTTTCTTTTTCCCTTGTCTGAATAATTGAATTTAATTTCTCTTTTATTTTCTTTGCTATGCTTAACTACATATCTATAAATCACAACTAATTGCTTTCTTATTAACAGATGATGTGACAAGTTGGCAAGTGTTAATAAGGGATTAAACAATCTGAACAGCTCTTTATCAGCTAAGGTCATTACTGGTGGTGTTTTGTCAGGTGCTTTGTAAAGCTAGAAATACATTTTTAATGAATTTGAAAGCTTTGTTCTGATAGGCTGTTTCATTTCATCTCAGGTAACAACTAATACATTGTTAAAAGGGTAACATTCAGAAACAGTTATTGTTCACTACATTTTTATTCTTATTTTCACATAAAATTTCAGTTGGTGGTTTAGGATTTATAATGCACCATTAAGCTAATCCAAGTAAGAAAACTAGTTGGCCAGCACACCATCTGAAACACAAACATATTAAATTAAACCCAACAAAGTGGGGGGGGGTGGCTACACCTCCCACAGGCCCCAGTGTGGGGGGCTGTCCACCTCCTACTTATATATACCAACTCCGAGATCGCACTACAGAGAGGAAAAGGGCAACTTTTTGTATGTTGGCCAACTAATTTACTTACCTGGGGAAAAGCATTCACTGATTTGAACGTTCGATGAACAGCTATTTGATGAGATCAGTTTGATGAACAGCCATTCGAGGTAAGTAAACTCTGATGAACTAATGTAGACCTGTGACATACAATGATCATCAGTTTTAAAGATGGCTACAGTGGAAGGTTAAAGTTCACATGAAGGTGAGCTACAAGTTTACCTCTGCTATCTGTCCTTTAATCTTCCACTTTTTATCACCACAAGTCACGTGCTGTTTACAGAAAGATTGAACTGTATAAACAGAATTAATACTGCTCTTTATATAACCCCCATACATATAAATGAAGGCATCTTGGTATGACAAATGCACCTTTTTAGTTTAGCTGCTAGAACAAGTTAAAATGCTAAGTAATAAAATCGTTATAGATCATGGTGGTTTTATTTATTTTTTATTTGTATTTGTTTACTGGAGTAGAGCACTGATCTCCATGGACCTTTTTCACACTCAGTCCAGGAGCACTGCCTGGTTAAGTGACTTGCTCAGAGTTGCACAGTTAAGCAATGGAGGCTGAGGGAATCAAACCCTGGACCACAGGAAACAGCTCACTAAGAACCACTTAATCCTCGGTGCCAACTGCCAGGTCAGGCTGTCAATAGTGCCGTATTTAGTATGGAACTATACAGCATTTCAAACACCCAGATGAAATTGTTTCTTTTCAAGTGATCCTTGATTCCATTTGCTTTATTTTATTTTACAGATATAGAACCTGGGATTTCAAGCAAATGGCTGGGGTTACAGTTGGCACAAACTGGAAAAAGAACAATACAGAAATTAGTAATAATGGCCCAATGGAGACAGAGCAGGTTGGATTATCGGGCAGTAAGTGCAAAATGTTTAAAAAAGTAAGTAGAAAAATATCCATGATGACACAGAGGCATGAAGCCTTGACTAAGACCTAGGTAACTCAAGACCAATTAGCAGCACAAAGAAGGTAAAGACGCTTCAGATCCAGAATCATATAGACCCATTTCAGTTTTAAACTATGATTGTAAAGTGTTTCTGTCAGTACTAGCTAAGAGGATGGCAAGGGTTTTGAAAAAAAAAAGATAGATATGGATCAGTGTGGTTTTGTGAAGAGGAGGCAAACAGTTTATTTATTTATTTTATTTATTTTACATTTGTTAACCGGGAGAGTCCAGCTGGATATAGATCCATTTTCAGTGGAGGCCCGGGGAGAAAAGCTTCATAGCAATTTTAGCATATAAGAAAGGCAAGTATAACAAAAAGTCATATTTGACAACATACATAAGACATATTTCTTAACATTAGAGAATATGAATGTACAATAATCTTCTTGTCAATGAGGAGACCTTCATCTAAACATATGGACAATAAAAGCCTATAGATACAATATTACTCTGGTTGATAACAGCAAAAGTAATGAATTACTAGCCAGGGTGGTACAGGAGCATAATCTATTATTCAGGAAGTGTATTTTGACTAGTTTCTTGAATTGGGTTAAGGAGTTGTTACTAATTATATGGGCAGGAAGAGAGTTCCAGATTTTAGAGATGTAGTGGCTGTAGATAGATTTACCTGCATCATTGTTAAATTTGGCTACCTTAAGGAGGTGTTGGGTGCTTGATCTTAAGGATCTGGTAGCAGTGTAGGGTTGAAATAGTTGTTGTAGGGCTGGGGTGTTGTCTGAGTGATGTAATACTTTGTGTGCAAGTGATAGCTGATTGACTTGAAGTATTAGCAGGAGTTCTAACCAGTTGAGTTTTCTGAGGTTTTCGCAATGGTGGGTCCTAGAAGGTGAACCTGTGGCAAATCTAGCTATCTTATTGTAACATCTGTCAAGTTTGTTTAGGTCAGTTTTTTGGAGATTGGTAAGCACAGGGGAGACATAGAGTAAGGTAGATAGCAGGTGTGTCCTGGCTATAGTAATTTTGGAATGGTTGGAGAGAAATTGTTTGTTGCGATAGAGTAGACCCAGTTTTTTATGAACTTTTTTTATGGTCTGGGAAATGTGAATGTCAAACTTAAGGTGACTGAGCAATTTGGCGTGATTGGTAGGGGTGATGGTGGTGGTGTGTGAGGAAATTGTAAAGTTATAAGTGGGGGGGATTTGTGAGGGCTGAAGAGGAGTAGTTTTGTTCAATTGACAACAGGATATGTATGAGGATAGTGTGACAGTGGTGAGGACTGTGGTGGGAGTGACAGATACATTTAAGGTGGAGGTGGGATTACATCAAGGATCAGCTCTGAGCCCTTTCTTATTTGCAGTGGTGATGGACAGGTTGACAGATGAGATCAGACAGGAGGGCCCGTGGACTATGATGTTTGCAGATGACATTGTGATCTGTAGTGAGAGTAGGGACCAGGTTGAGGAGACCCTGAAGAGGTGGAGATATGCTCTAGATAGGAGAAGAATGAAAGTCAGCAGGGCTAAGACAGAATACATGTGTTTAAATGAGAGGAAGGGTAGAGGAATGGTGAGGGTGCAGGGACTAGAGTTGGTAAAGGTGGATGAGTTTAAGTATTTGGGATCAACAGTTCAGAGTAATGGTGAGTGTGGAAGAGAGGTGAAGAAGAGAGTACAGGCAGGGTGGAATGGGTGGAGAAGAGTGTCAGGAGTGATTTGTGATAGATGGGTACCAGTAAGAGTGAAAAGGAAGGTCTACAAGAGGCTAGTGAGACCAGCTATGGAGATGGTGGCATTGACAAAAAGGCAGGAGTCAGAGCTGGATGTGGCAGAGTTAAAGATGTTAAGATTTGCACTGGGTATGACTAGGATGCACAGGATTAGGAATCAGTATATTAGAGGGTCAGCTCAGGTTGGACAGTTTGGAGACAAAGTAAGATAGGTGAGATTGCGTTGGTTTGGACATGTGCTGAGGAGGGATGCTGGGTATATTGGGAAAAAAATGCTAAGGATGGAGCTGCCAGGTAAGAGGAAAAGAGGAAGGCCTAAGATAAGGTTTATGGATGTGGTGAGAGAGGACATGCAAGTGGTTGGTGTGACAGAGCAAGATGCAGAGGACAGGAAGAAATGGAAACAAATGATCAGCTATGACGACCCCTAACGGGAACAGCCAAAAGAAGAAGAAGAAGAAGAACAGAACAATGATCCAGCCAAGTCAGAGTGTAGGAGAATAATAGTGTTGTTGGTTGGTCTTGATGCAGAGAAAGTATTTGATAGTGTCAGCTGGGGTTTTATGGACAGGGCAGTGGTAGTATGTATGTATGTCCTCTGATAGAATAAGGGTATTACTAAGGAAGATTTATGAAAGGTAAGAGGCAGGAATTAAGGTAGGAGGGTTCCTCTGCAACAATTTTTGTTTCAAAAGAGGAACCAAGCCGTGTTGTCCTCTTTCCATTTTTTCTTTATTTAGACCCATTGACAAAGAAAATAAGGAAGTGACAAATTCAGTGATATAACTGGTATGATAATCAAGAAAAGACAGCTTTAACCACAGATGATATTATTTGGTACTTGATAAACTCAGAAAAGAACATTTCAGTGCTGTGGAGCATTTTAAGATATTCGCAGCTGTTTTCAGATTATAAAATAAGTGAAAATAAAGCAAAGGCTATAGGAGTAAACTATGAACACACACACAAATTAGTTCAGCAATATGGGGATATGATATGATGAAGTAATTAGGTATATGGATAAAAATATTTTATTATGGCAGCTAAATATATATGGAAAGAGATTAAACAAAACATAATACAAAACCCGAAAAGCTGTATTGACTATAGATACAGATAGTATTGACTATAGATACAGATAGTAGAATCCAAGCAATTAAATGTTTCTATGTCCTTTAGTTTTATACATAGGTTAGGCATAAATTTTATCAACCAGAGGAGAAATTGTGGACAATAAATAATAAGGAGCTGAAGGAATTTATTTGGAAAGGGGAAGAGGCAAGAGTTAAGTAGGTACATTTTTTCTCCCCATAAGATTATCTCATTTGATGGGAAACTTTAACAGTACATATGTATAACACAAGCAGAAGGATATAAATTGAAGTAGAAAGGAATAATGCTAAAACAGGGAAGGAGGGAGTTTGACAAATAAGGAGATAGCAGGAATTTGGATGCAAGTCTTTAATGAGAATGACAACAACCATATATATTAGGTTTGTAGGTAGATATTAGTCTGTTGGCCCTAGGGCCTATATAAGCCTAGCCAAAAAGGTACCCTGGCTTTCCCCATCCCAGAAAATTATTTTCCTGTGCCCCTGTCGAGCAGAGCCACAGAGTTGATTCCCCGGGGTGAATTTCCTATTTCCCATCCAATCATCAAGATTTTTCTTGAAGAGTGCTAATGAGGAGCTTTGTTTGATATAGATAGGTAGTTTGTTCCAGAGTATCAGAAGTCTTTGGGACAGGAATCTATCCCTTCGGCATGTTCTGTTTATTGTGGTGACAAGGCTTAGGTCCCTAGAGTGTGTAGCTTGGAGTGATTGGGATTTCTTTAAGTGGAGCATGTCCAATGGTTCTGGGTTTGACATAGCTTTGCATGTTAGGCGATATGCAACAGAGTAAAGCTGCAGTTTTTTGAGACGGTCTGCATAGGGCATCTGTTTGAGGCTGGTAATCCTCTTTATGAAGTATTTCTGTGGCCTTTCCAGTTGTTGTAGATGTCATGTGAGGTACATACCAAAAAGGGTGTTGTACTCTATAATGGGTCTAATGAGTGATGAGTACAGGGGAACAATGACCTCTTTTTTTCCTGGATGAGAAACCTTTTGTGATGAGGTGTGCCACGTAGAAGGATTTCCTGACTACTGTGGCAATGTGATTATCAAAGGAGAGACTACTGTCCACCTGTGTCCCAAGGTCTCTTATCACACTTTTGGTGTTAAGTAGACTACCACCTATGTGGTAGCTCATGGGTACAGAGTTTTTACCAAAGGAGATGACGATGCACTTTTTGGCACTGAGCTTGAGGCCATGGCTTTAACACCAGGCCTCTGTCTCAGTGAGGCCCTTTTGTAGGATGTCCACATCATTAGGAGTTTCGATTATGGCTCCTAGTTTGTAGTCATCTGAAAACTTCATTAGCCAAAGACCTTCTTTGTTAGCCTGTACTTCAGAAAAGTAGACACCAAACAGGAGAGGACCCAGGACTGAACACTGTGGTACTCCACTTGTCACTGGTCTGAAGTAGGATTTGGAGTCTGCTACTTTCACAGTGTGGGTTCTGTCAGTGAGCCAGTTGGCATCCTATCTTGTGACATAGGGAGTTATACCTAGTTTAGTGAGTTTATCTATAATTCCAGAGTGGGGGATGGTGTCACAAGCCTTGGCGAGATCTATATAGACTGTTTGAACCACCTTACCCACGTCTACAGCTTTGGTGACTGCGTCAAAGAAATCTATCAGGTTTAGGAGACATTATTTACCTTTTACAAACCCGAACTGGGTGGGGTCCAGAGTTTGGAGATTACCAATGTCTTTGTTTATAAGTTTCATGATGATACATTCCATGGCCCTGCAGACCAGGCTCATTAGGCTAATAGGATGGTAGTTCCTGGGGTCCGTGGTGGCTCCCCCTTTGTGGAGTGGGATAACCATTGCTGGGCACCAATCAGTGGGAAAAAAGCCTGAAGTGAGGCTATGACTGAACACGGGGCTTAGGTGGGGTGCCAATTCATTCTGTAGTTCATGTAGAACGCAGCCTGGGATGTTGTCAGGTCCAATGGATGCTGTGTTCTTGGCTTTGGAGAGTGTGTTTTTTACCTGTGCAGCCGTGATTACAGGAACTTTGCATTCTTCCGGTATAGAGATGGGCTCTTTAGAGGGTGAGAGGGGGGTAAAGTTAGCACTGAACCTATCTGCCAGGATGTTGGCAGTATCAGTTGGTTCTGTAATTTTCATGCCATTGTGCTGTAACTCAGAGCAGATCTAAGTGCTGTCATTGAGATTCTTGACATAGCTATAGAATGCTTTGTGGTTGTCTTTAGAATCAGTGGTGATTTTGTTTTCATAACTAGCTTTGGAGAATTTTATGATCTCAGCTTCTTACTGAGACTGACCAGGGAGTTCCTCCAATCATGGGATTTTTCTTTTTTTTTTTTGCAACAGTTTCTTTCTTCTGTTGTAGAGTTGTTTCTGGCAGGGGACCACCAGATTGGCTTCCTTTTTTGGAGGATAGCATCTTGGTTCTGTTAGGGATAGCATGATCCATGCACTCGTGTACTGGGCTAGGCCCTATACAGGCCCTACTAGCAAGCCTTTATACAAATCCCTGTCTATTTCTCCCCACATTATTTATTTCCCGGGCCCCCTGTCTAGCAGGGCGATGATCCCTGGTGTTGGTGTGAATTTCCTCAAGGTCATCCAGTCATTAAGGTTCCTTTGAAGAGGTCCAAAGAGGCACTCTTATGTATGACATGTATGGGGTCAGGGAGTGAGTCTGGGGAGTATCCTATCCCAACCCCTATGTTTCCGTTTGTTGATTTAGTTGTGTTTAAGTCCTAGAGCCCTGGGCTGAGGGATTGGGATTTCTTTTTTTTTAGTGCAGCATGTCCAACAGCTCTGCTTGATGGGGCCTTGTAGCAGAGGAGAGTGTCTCAGTAGACGCGAGATGCACAGAGAGTAGCTGGAGTTTTTTAAGGTTACATCTAGGAGGGCATCTGCTTTAGGCCTGTGGATTCTTTTAGTGAGGTATTTCTGAGGCCTTTCCAGTTGTTGCAGATGTCTGAGGTACATAGGTATACCAATGGGCGCTATATATTATATAATGGGTCTAATGAGGGATGAGTACAGACAATGACCTCTCCTTTTTTCTGGAAAAAAAGTTCTTGAGATGAGGTGTGCCACATAGAAGGATTTGTAAGTGCTTATAAAGTGCATTTGTGTAGGATTCAGCAGTCGTACCTCTATTGTCTGTCTGCACGGGGGTCGTGAGCCATACAGAATATTATATTCATATAGTAACAGTATGTATTTTAAGAGCTAAGCCAACACAGACATGAAGAAAGGAGATTTTTGGCAACAGAGATGACTGGAACTAGGGTTATAGAAAATAGGCAAAAAGGGGCTGGTATTTACTGGAGAAATTTGGCAAAGAAACCAAGGGACTGGGAGTAAGCAACTAGAGATGGAAAGGTAATAGAGCTAGATGAGGTCATGCAGAAGTTTGGACTGTGTTACAGACTGATGTCCCGACCAATGAACAATAACAGAGAAAGTGATAAGGGAGGTCTTTGTGAAAGACGAGATCTAGTAGAGTGCTTGAGTGTAGAGCAAAAACTGCTAATTAATGTGGTATGTAAAATACTGCATGATAACTGAAAGCATCAGTCATAGGAGGTTAGAAAATATTGGAAAAAGACACAGGGAACGGCAGCTTACAAAGGAACAATGGGAAAATAACTGTATGGCTCTTAAGTATGCAACAAAATTGAGAAGGTGTATCATTTTTTGTTTGCAAATGTTTGCATAGGTATTTTTATACCCCAAACAGACTTTAGAAATGTCTTCCTGAAGTAAATAGCAAATGTTGATGATGTAATAGGAACGAGAGATGCTAAATATCAGCTTCATAGCACTTTGTAAGAAAAGTTGTGGAAGCAAATGGTTGTATCTAAGGAAATTATTATTTTGCTGGAATGTAGGATCTAAATTGCCCAGATGTAGCAAGACCTTGTTAAGTTTAATGCTATTGGCTGACAAAGCAATTACTAGAAAATGGAAACTAAAATGGAAACTAACTGTAATTAAGGTACAGAATATTGTAAAGAAGATAAAATAACTGGATGCAGAGTCCTTAGAAAGGGGAAAGGACACATTACATTGAAGTAAATGGACAGGAGGAGGAGGAATAACATGTAAGGGAAGGTAGGAACTGAGCATATCCTCAAACATGTATGCCCAGAAATTTCTGGACTTCTTCAATAGAAAGTGTCTGGACCAGTCAGTCCATACGCTAAGCAGGGTGATAATATCCTGGACTTTGTCTTTACCAATATGGAGCAAATTTACTCCCCACCAATTGTAACTTCCTCCCCTGTCAAATCAGACCTCAGATCAATCACATTCACCTTAAGATTGAAGCTGGAAGGATCATTCAATACCTTGTTATTCAGAGATTGTGCTAAGGCTAATCTACTAAAACTGAGTAATGACCTGGCTAAATTCAAAGGCCCACTTCCATCTTGATGACCTCACTGCTTATGCAGAATCCTTTGCCACCAAATTCTATGCACATATAAATAGCTGCATAGATGCATCTGTTTCTATCAGGAGTAAATACAATGCCAAATTTGAAAATAAACACCTGTGGTGAAACCTTAATATAGCAGATTACTAAATAATAGAAAAAAAATATCTGCATGCAAAGTAAATTTAACTCTCAAGATGCCAATAATGTTCTTGCTAAACATTACAAGGAACTTCAGATCCTAATCAAATCAACCAAAGCCAGATATGAAATAAAAATAGCCACCCAGGTGAAAGATAACCAGACCTTCTTTAACTATGTTAGAAATGTCAAAAAGAGTACACAGCACTGCACAGAGCTAAGAGTAAAGGATATCACATACTCAGACCCAGGGGACATAGCCAGTCTTCTTGCCGACAAATTAATTTCAAACTTCATGCCCCTGTCCCCTCCTGTATTCTGAGAACAGATACCTCCATCTGCACCCTCCTCTTCAAATCTCCCAAGAACACATCCTTGTGGCACTGCCAAGGCCAAGAATATTACCTCTGTGGGGGTTGGATAACATACTCTCGCAAGGGCAGTTAGCTTAGTACTAACCTGTGTAACCTGTGTATACGGGGCTGCCTACTGGTCAGTCTGAAACATGACTTGTAAGTCCACCTAGAGAAGTATTCAGTATCAGCTTCTGAGCAGGCTTCATGCCAGATGAATGGAGGACAGCAACAGTCATCCTCTTGCACAAAAGTGGGACTTCAACAGACATCAACAGACCTGGGTAAATATAGACCCATAAGCCTGACAAGCCTCATCTGTTTTGGTGATGGAAAGGATCATTATGTAGTTGATAAATAAGGAAATAGGTAACTTCCAAACTGTCAACACAAGCCAGTTCAGATTTGTCAATCACAGATGCTGCCTACTTATCCTGGCTGACTGCTTTGAAAAGGTTACTGAAGCAATGGATGAGGCCAATTACAATGCATACTAGGCCTTGTAAAGGCATTTAACACCATCCTACACTAAGGTATCATAGATAAACTCTACCAGCTTAATAGAAATACCTATGTAACTCACTGGATAGCAAACCTGATGACAAGTAGAACCTAGTTAATTAGGGTAGTGGCTTTACCTCCTCCAAATGACCTTTCACTACTGATGTATCCCAAGGATCAGTCCTTGGGTCACTCCTGTTTGGGTTTATGGCTGTCCACGTTTGCAGATGACTTTAAACTTGGTGCCTTCATAAACTCCCCAGATGTCACCAAAATCCTCCAAGAAGGCCTTTCCCAAACAAATAGCTGGTGTTAAAACCATGGACTAAAACTAAATACCAAGGAATGTATACAGTGGATATAAAAAGTGTACACACCCCTGTTAAAATGCCAGTTTTTTGTGATATAAAAAAATGAGACCACAATAAATCATTTCAAAAATTTTCCCACCTTTTATGTAACTTATAACCCGTACAATTCAACTGAAAAACAAACAAATCTGTTAGAGGAAAAAATAAAAAAAACTTACAATAAGCTGGTCCCAAAATGGTAGTGCAAACACTTACTCAAGAGATCACAATTCATCACAGAGATCACCTTTTCTATGTACTGTCTTCGACTGCACATAAAATGAAGTAATTGTATTACTCTATTCATATGTAATTTGGATGAATGGATGAGAAAATGCAAATTAATTAGTACCCATGTCCCTTATGAGGAGAGGCAACAGTGGTGCAGCGGTAGCATTGTCGCCTCACAGCAAGAAGTTCTCTGGTTCGATTCTTGGCTGGAGTGCCTTCTGTGCGGAGTCTGCATGTCCTCCCTGCATTCGTATGGGTTTCCTCTGTGTGCTCCGGTTTCCTCCCACATTACAAAGATATGCGTCTGGAGTGTTTTCCCTGGGCCTCCTCTGAAAATTGGCGTTGTTCCAAGTCTAACTTTCATGGAAAACAAATGTTAAATAAAATAAAAATAATTAAAATGAGGAGAGGCAACAAGTAAATGTCCCAACATACCCTTGTTCTTCCCAACTTTGGGTTATTTGTATGCAAAATATAAGGGCTAGAAACTACCATGAGAATGTAATGCCAGGCTTAAGATCCTCACAGATCAGTAGCCTAATAAGTAACTATGAACCTATGTAATGTCAGGGTGAATTGTAATTGTTAAAAACAAAACATATATGTATGATGCAGAAACATGATGAAAATGTTATTATAGTTTATTTTATTTTCTATTAATGTAAGTGGACCTATATCATACTTTATAATATTAAGATTTAATAAAATTGTTTATAAAAATAAAAGAATAATTAGCATCATGGGTGACTGATGAAGTCAACAATTTCAAAGGGCATGTCATTCCTGGAGGTGGGGTCCATGTTGTTATGTGTAAATCATTCATTGTAGCCCAGTTGGAAGCTAGGTCTCAGTACAATCACTGAGCAGTGTATATGGGCCATTTCAGGAGATGTGGTTGCTTTATTGCCTAGGGCAAACCTGTCTCCACAGGCCACACCTTATTCTCCGCATAGCATACATAAAGCAGTGTCAGCATGCTGGGAAGTAGGAGGTAAGAGATGCCTGGTACATGCAGAGAATGATACAGAAGACACCTGCTGCACTCATTGTTCAGGTCACAGTTATCCACTTTTCCTTCCCATTCATCCGGGAGATCCTATTTGGGATAGAGTCACCAAATATTGCTGCTCTACTTCTTCTCTTTCCCTCATACCCAGCAGCTCCAAAACAGTGAGGTAGTACTGAGGATAGGGACTAAATGTTAAGGAGGGGTGTCTGGCAGCTAATGACCAAGCTCCAACACCAGCCACCCCATAAAAGTTAATAGAAATAAGGAAACTCTTGAATAAAATCCTAGAACATAATAGAACTGACATTGCAGTGAAGGGCACCCTAAAAAAAAAGAGGCAGAATCTTAGCTAGGTCATCAGGCACCCTGTGCATATCTACAAATTGCCCCCTCCATGATTCCAAACTGGGTTCCTTTGCCTGTTGGTGTTGATTTTTTGTATTGATTAGTTTGGCTTTCTCCTTTGCATAAATATTGCACCATATAAGACCCCTCTTTCTTTACCATGTCCATATTTTTATACCTTTACATTTTTCACACTTCCTCAGTTGCTTTTTTTCAAACTGAAAGTTAAAAGCACCAAAAGCAAAGAACACTAAATTCCAGGATGGCTGAGCGGAGGCAATAATTCCAATGCTGTTAACACGAGTACAAAGTTTTATTCCACCAAAACACATGAAACACAACGTTTAACACAAGCCTTGTGTTAAACGTTGTGTTTCATGTGTTTTGGTGGAATAAAACTTTGTACTCGTGTTAACAGCATTGGAATTATTGCCTCCGCTCAGCCATCCTGGAATTTAGTGTTCTTTTTTTCAAACTGCCAAAGGTTTCTTGGTCCATATAACATTTTTCTTGGATCTGATGTATTAATGAACACAAATTTGCTTTTGAAGCTTTTGACAGTATTTCTTGTGCAGGTATTTTTCTTTCCTAAAATATCACTCTTAATCTTTTTGAATATCTTCCCTCTGGAAATTCTGGGCTTCTTGCATAATAGTAACAATATATTTTTTTTCTTACTCTCAGTAGTCCATTCTTTTCATTTGTATGGCTCTTTTTTGACCTGTCAGTTTTTTGCAGTTTTAGTTGACTACTACTACTTTCTGCAACAGGGGGCCATCTTCCCCCTGTGCCTGGCCTAACCTCATTGTAGGAATGTTTCTGTGTCTTGGGGATTTTACATTGTCATTTTTTTCCAGTCCTGGCACCAGCATGCATGCCAGGATTGGGCACCTTTTATCCTGGGACTTGTGCACCCAGCTGTCTTTTTTTTACTTTTAATCCACTTCTGTCTAGGATATATGCTATATAAAATTCAGGCTATATATCAATGTCATCTTGGTGAGATTTAAAAACAGAGTACACCTCATGAGGGTACTCACCAAAACTTGAGGATAAATTCAATTTCAGCAGTACTAGTCTCTTTTACTTACTGTTATTATCTCTCCATTCGACCACATAGGTTTTTACTCTGTATAATGTACCTAGTTTTCAGTGAGTTTTTTATTAGTAGGAAACTTTGAGAATATGCATAAGGATCTGCTCATTGCTTGTACAAAAGGTAATGATCATGGGAGTGAATTATGGAGGAAACTATTCAAGACAAGGATGTGGATAGGGTTAAGTATTGCACATCCTGTGGGGTGGCTAAAGTCCGTTACACCAGGAAATGAACTAACCTTGTTAAAGAGAGAGGCTAGACAAATTATCACTGAGAAGAAGGTGCCACAAAGAAGAATGAGAAGAGGGGCATGGAATAAAGAAAAAAGTTGACAAACAAACGACAGCACAGAGATTTGCTGTCAGTTGTTCCTAAGTGACTGACGTTCATATAGTGAAACTCAGATCAGACAGACATCTGGGAAGGTAAAACTGAAAGCTTGATGGTTATCCCTCTTCTTCTAAATAGTGGTCTGCCAGCATTGCAGAGATGATTCTAGGTGCAGACCAGTGATACACTAACCTTTAAAGGACACTGAGTCACATGATGGGAGAGTGCTGCTGCAGGGACAGTTTTGAATACAGGATCATATGCAAGGTTATAGCCTGAGAAGCAGCAATGCACAGATGCTTGGTGGCAGGAGATATGAAGGGGTTAGATTCCCTGCCTCATGGTATTGTGATTCAGGTAAAATTCCCATACTTTGTGTCCTACATGGAAATACTGAAACAGTTAATGACTTTTGTTGATGATTGCAGTACCGCAGATACGTGGGAGAGTGGTGGTTAGAAATGTGTGCTTAGAAGACAAGAGGGTAGAAGTTAAACCCCTGCGCTGTAAGGGGAAAGTAAATATCAAAACACACAAAAAATGAAAAAGGTTTATGAAGATGTCAAAGAGCTGTAATGCTTATCTAACAAGCCAAGTTATAAAAGATGACACCAAAGAGGCTAGAGGACTGGGGTAAGAAATGTTTCAAATGGCTCCTTATTGTAATTCTGAAACCCATAACTGTGAATCCCAGAATAAAAAGGCAAAACTTGAAGGATAACAATGAATGTTGACAATTGTTGGCCTCCTTTAAAGTTATTTTTTCAGAGAGCTTGCCCAATTGCACTCACCACACCCCCCACTACCCCACTACTTATATATGGTAACGTAATGATTGTCATACCATACAAAATGGGAATATTCCAAGACATAGATATCGTGGACTGAAAATATGTAAGTCACCATTTTCACACATTCAGTTTTACTTTTCTGGGATTCACTCTTGTGAGTCTCAGAGCCGTAAATGTTTGACACTTCGGATAGACTGAAGATCATAATGAATCAGTCAGAAATTACTTTTCAGTGGAGTGCCTGGCAGGTTTGAAAATGCTGCATTTCAGGCAGAAAAATTAATGTATTATTCACCCCTTAGTTACACTGGATTTGCAATGCAACATACCAACACAGGAAAGTAGAACTTGTATGGCTAAGAAAGTGACTAGGACAGAATCAAAGAAGAAACTAAAAGGATTCACTCAAGAGATAAGACATTAGTTCTATATGAGTTAGAAATATGGATATTTAACAAACTGGGAGAAGGACATGTTTGTGACCACAGTGTGAACAAATCAACAAATTAGGAGTTTGGCTAGAAAAGTCAGCCAGAAGCCAAAGATCACTGAGAGAGTAATTTCTCCCTATGCAAACGTACAACATCTCTGGAGATTATTTTAGTATGTGACAGGGGTGCAGGTGGTACACTATACTGTGTGCAGGATAGGGTCCCCATGTTAAAACAAACAGAAAAATAATATTTAAAAAAATCCAGTAGATTGCTGGCTGAATTTTTTGATGATTTGTGCATTTGATATAAATATGGTTTACTAGGTGCTTTACTAGGTGCAGTACTACCTAAGGTTTGGCAGTGGGTTAGTAAACTATTAAGAGAGCATTGTAGTCTTTCATTAGTAAATGAATTCATGCTACAAAACTGACGGTTAGTGAAAGTGGTTTCCTTTCATAACTTTTGATCCAGTAGGGTAATTTTGCATGATCGGCTCACTTCTATTCTGGGTAAAGTTATGGAAATAATGCATTCCATTATATCCCCTTATATTATATTACTTGTGCAAGCAGATGCAGACAGTTTGTCCATGTAGTCTGGCTGCAGATTTAGCTAACGATATACATTTGCCCCATTTGTCCTCCTGTAACTTTTCATTCTCCAGTCGTGCCATAGCTTTTTAATTACCTTCACTGAGCCATTCCCCATCCCCCGTAAAGGCCATCCATTGCATGTACCAAGCAGTCTTTCGGTGAAAGAATACTTGATTTTCTTCATTTAACTAATATGGGTAACATTTGTATGTCAAAAGTGTAGTTTGTACTCTTTACCTGTCGCTGAGAACTTCTTAGACTCCTGCTCACCCTTCTTTGTTTTCCCCTTTCACATTCCCAGTTATGATCTTCTCGACCCGGTTCATGTCCCATTGGTCACTTCTAGTTCATAGGTATATACTAAGCTAATGACAACTATGGCCTTTATAAGCCTAGCCATGCAACTAAAATGTGTCCCATAAGTTATGTGTTTCATGGACTTTGTTTCACATGGATAGGAAACCTACTACAAGGAATGGGAATTCTCTTAGGTAGAGATCTGTCTCTCCAACATGTTATCCTTATATTGGAAGCAAAACTTAGATCTTTAGATCCAGTATTTCAGATGTTGCTTGTTTTGCAGATGTGTAAAAGGTTCATCAGAGTGGGGTCCAGGGATAAATTGTATGCAAGACATAGATTGCGTCTTAGTATTCTGTAGGAGACCGACTATCATACCTCTTAACCTCCTAGCAGAAGAAATCTGGACAAAGTCTAAAATAATGAGGAGGACAAAGGTCTCAAAATAGGGACACATCTTAAATATTGTTCTTATAAACTTAGAAAGTTCTTAACAGAGCAACAGAAGTTGTTCTAATTAATGTATTTATTGATATTTGATTTTCAGGAAAGTCCAACTAGGTAGGAGCCCATTTTCAGTGGAGTCTTGGGAAAAGAAGCTCCAAAGTATTACAAAACATTTTAAGAGCAATGTTTTTACAATCTTCAAAAGCAATACAAAAACATCTACAGTTTAAATTATTATACCAGATTAGACATAATATGAAAACATTGGTTAAGCATAGATACCAGTTATATGACAATGATTTAATATTTAGAGAAATGTTAGCCAGTTTATAGAGAAATTAAAGGTAAATTAGTATAATACAAACAGGAATTACAAGATCAAGTGAGAGGAAAAGTAGGCATGTGGTATATTTAAAGAGAAAGCCAGAGGAAAGAAACTGATAGAAGTGACTGAAGAAGGGAGATAAAAGAAATTTAAGGTATGAATAAGTACTTGTTCACATTTAGGGATATAGTTTATCTTGGTGTTGAGCAAGAACAGAACCAGATTTTGGCTAGGAAGTCTTTCAGAATGGTCTTGAATGATGGGTGGGAGGGTATTGACATGAAGGATAAAGGTAAGGAGTCTCAGGCCTTAGCAACATGGTGCTAGTAAAGACCATGCCCAGTAGATTTGATAGGTCTTTGGACAGACAGGAGTTTTTGTTTATTGGAATGTAATGATTGACTGGGAACATAGTTGTGTACAGTGGTATTTAGGGCTGGACAAAGCAGATGGATGCTGGATAATTTCACATGTGTTAAGAATCTGTGTATAGGTTAGTTAATGAGGCAGTTTTAACCAATTTAGGCTTTTTAGTGCTCTACAGTGGTGAGTTGTGAAAGGGCTATTTGCTGCAAATTTATTATAGCATTGTTCAAGTTTTGATTTTTGTAATGCCTGGAGGTTAATAAGGATGGGATTGTCATAAAGAAGTGTGGGAGGAGATAAGAAGTAGCAAGTGTAGTTTTAGTTGCGTTGGCGAGAACATTTTTAGTACTGTAAAGCAACTGTATTTTTTGATGAGTTTTTGTTATATAATTTTGTATATGCAAGTCAAATTTAAGATTGTCATCGCCTATCACCCCTAATAATTTGTTATGAGAAGTTACTTCAATGTTTGTATTATCAACACAGAGGACTTTAAGTTTTGTTTTTCTCATGAGACAGGGATTTGGAGGGAAAAGTAGTAGTTTTTTAGGGGGGAGGTTAAACATAAGTAGTTTTTTAGGAGAGAGAGGTTGAGCATGAGTTGTGAGTTACAAAACCATGTTTCAGGAGCTGTTAAAGCTTCCAGAATAATTTGCTGGAGGTGTATAAATGAGAATGGAGTCATTGTGTACTGTATTAGAGAGGCCTGTTGTGTGGATGTGTGGAGGGTGTTGGTGAAAATGTTAAAGAGGAGAGGACTAAGGATACAGCCTTGGGGTACACCGGTGGTGAATGAGAGGTAAGGAGAGACTTTGGAGTGCTATTTTATTGACATATACCTACTGGACAGGTAGCTTTTGAACCATAGAAGGGTAGGCTGAGAGAGATCTAGTGAGGACATTTGAACTAGAAGTTTGTTTTGACAAACTGTGTCAAAGCCTTTTGTATCAGTATGTACTTTCTGAAGTATATGAGGCATGAAAGACAAATATATATCATTTGGTGACTTCAGTCATCAGTAATTTGTGACAAAACCACAGATTTTATGAGGAACAGACCAAAAGTATAAGGTGAAATATAAGGCAAAAATCTGGACATTCTGTAAAAACCTGTACTGTTGAGAGATATGCATAGTGATAGAACTTAAGGTGATCGCATAGAGCATTGTGTTTATGTCCTGATTTATTTTTGTAAGGAACCATTGTGGATGTTCCAATTGCTGCATGTTTCTAGTCAGATACATACCAAATTTGTGAGCCAGCAGAATCTCTGTATCACCCAGCTCATTGAATGTGGCACCATTAACCAACAGCTCAGCACAGTGCTGTGTGCTGCCTTTCAGGTTTCTGACATAGCTGAAGATTATCTTATGGTTGTCTTTTGCCTATCTTGACCTCAAAATTGGCTTTATTTGACTTACTTAGTCCTTTTAGTTGCCTGTTTAATTTGATGAGAAAGTTCTTATATTTATGGAAGTTACACTTTCTAATTTTAGCCAAGTTTTTTTTGTTTGTTGTATAACCTGTCTAATTTGGGAAGCCACCAGGGTGGTTTGGTTTTGGAGTTAGTTTTGGGCTTACTTCAGGGAGATACAACAGCCTGTATACAGCAATTGACATGGTTGTTCAGACAACAATTCTGTATAGCCTGCTGTGTTCTCTAGGTTTGGAGGGACATTGAATTTTGGCAAACTATTGCTTAATCTTTTTACCTTTTGGCTGTTCCTGTTAGGGGTCACCACAGCAGATCATCTGTTTCCATTTCTTCCTGTCCTCAGCATATTGCTCTGTCACACCAACTGCCTGCATGTGCTCTCTCACCACATCCATAAACCTTATCTTAGGCCTTCCTCTTTTCCTCTTACCTGGCAGCTCCATCCTTAGCATCCTTTTCCCAATATACCCAGCATCCCTCCTTAGCACACGTCCAAACCAATGCAATCTCGCCTCTCTTGCTTTGTCTCCAAACTGTCCAACCTGAGCTGACCCTCTAATATACTGATTTCTAATCCTGTCCATCCTTGTCACACCCAGTGCAAATCTTAACATCTTTAACTCTGCCACATCCAGCTCTGACTCCTGCTCTTTTGTCAATGCCACTGTCTCCAACCCATACAACATAGCTAGTCTCACTACCCTCTTGTAGACCTTTCCTTTCACTCTTACTGGTACCCGTCTGTCACAAATCACTCCTGACACTCTTCTCCACCCATTCCACCCTGTCTGTACTCTGTTCTTCACCTCTTTTCCACACTTACCATTACTCTGAACTGTTGATCCCAAGTACTTAAACTCATCCACCTTCGCCAGCTCTACTCCCTGCATCCTCACCATTCCTCTATCCTCCCTCTCATTCACACACACATATTCTGTCTTAGTCCTATTAAACTATTGCTTAATGAAAGGTAGTTTGCCCTGAAATAATTCCTAATTCTTAACACGGTTTGCTGGAATTACTAAGTTGATTCTGATTTTGAAAAATACACCATTATGGTTTGACCTTACAAGGATGGACATGACATAGGGGGGTGCAGAGTTCTCCCATATTTGTGAGCATGAGGTCCAGTATGTTGGAACCTCTAGTGGGCAAATGCACTAACTAACTGGTCAAGGGTGTTTGTATTTATGAAATCCAGGAATCTCTGTGGCTGCAGATTTGAGGTCAAGTAGGATTCCCATTCTGCAAAGGGTAATTAAAGCCCCCCATGAGTAAGGTGTTAGTTGGATGGTGAGTGTCTCCAGTAGGTCTAAGTATGCTGTGTGAGTTTTGTGGGATGTAGAAGGTGACCTATAGCTTTCTAGGATATGGTACAGAATTTTAGCTTTAGTTATCTGCACACGGAGAAACTCCAGCATGTCATCTTATTTAACCAACTTAGAGGTATACTTGTTATTGATGTATATCGAGACACTTGCACTTTTAGTTCCAGTCTGTGCAGCTACTGGTATAAAAGTGTGGAAGGCACCAAAACCTTGCAAAACTGACATAATCTCTGCAGTTTTAAATCACGTTTTGGCAAATGCAGAGATGTTTATATTCTGCAGAGTGAGGAGGGCTTGGAGAGAGAGTATTTTTTTTTATACAGGCACCTGGCATTGAGCAATAAAACTTTGTTTCAGTTGAGTTCATTTTTCTATGTCAGTAGGTTTGTCAGTTTTGCATTGCCTCAAAAAGGCTCTATGGGGAGGATAAAGTTTTAGCCAGTATTTGAAAGCCTAGATAGGACAGGTGCAGACCTTCCTTAACAAAACAACATGGTCTGTTAACCATGTCTTTACTTGCTGACAGATACTGGATCCCCTTAAAATGACACCAGAAACTCAGCCAGCTGTTAAAATCAATCATCTTTTGTTCATATTGTGGCATCATCCTTGGTGACGGTAATATGTTGCTGAGTGCTAGAATCATACCAGACCGAGGCACATACTCAAAGAGATCTATAATGTCTGTCTTCGTATAGTCTAGGGAGGTGTGTCCCAGGTCATTTACACTTGCATGAAATATGATGAAATCATACTGGCACCTGTGGCGTAATGGCATGAGTGCATGTGTGATTTGGTGGATTCTGGGTCCAGATAAGCAACTAACCATTATCTTCTCATTCTTCAGCCTGTTTATAGGGGCATCAGTATGTCTTACAATGGAGACCCCTGTAATGAGAGTCCTGGGAAAGGTGTTTGCTTTTTTTATAGGCTTTGTATTTGGGGGTCCCCTGAGTGTGGCTGTATGTGTGTTGTTAGGTGTTGCTTTTGTTGAGGGCTTTGGGGTTTGCTGAAGATAATCTTTGCTAATAGTTGGTCTTGGAGGTCATTGTTGTTCAGAAAGATTGCATTTAAATGCTCATCATATGTTGTTCTTTTTATGTTGTGTACTTTGTACATGGTTCTGATAGCCTGATGTGTGCCTGTATGCAAGAGTTTAGCCTCCACTGACATTGTGTATATACACCTCTTGCATGCTCTATCTGTTACTTTAAGGATTAAGTGGTTGTCAGTAAACATGAGGAACTGTCACATTATCTCAAGAGGCAGACAAGGTAGGAAGCTGCATATCCATGTTGTCCGGTCCTCTAACTGGTAGCTACAAGAGCATGGCACATGAGAGTTAACAGAAGGCTATTAAGGGTGCTTTTTGCTGGGCAGTTGGAGGCAGACTAGGTTATAAAATACTAAATTCTACCAAATTAAATGGTATTGCCATTCAATGTGTAAACTAGTCACACAAAGCTTGTCAGTACCCAAAGTATTTGCTTTACAGGAAATTTTACAGGGAAAATGTGCTTTAGATATTTGGGTCCGAACAGGGCATTGGCATGGTGAGCAGCTCCTTGCAAATGTGCCAAATGTATACCAGCATTAAAAATGCAGAAAACTGACTACTGAGCCTTCTGGCCAATAACAGCTATACTTAGAGCTCTTTCGTGTGTTTACCAACTCAGGTAGATAAGGAAAACACCTAGTTCCACTAGATGGATAATCCCAGTCCTACTAATGTAAAACACAGTAAAAGAGTGTCTCAAGCACAATGCTACCATAAACAAACTTTTTAAGAAATGCATAAGGAAAGGCAATAAGTAGTTCAAGATATCAACAGAAATGCATTTTAAACAGCTTATAACAGTGGATTATTTAATAAAAGTGCTTTACTTTTGCTGGATGGCACCAGATGCAAGACAAAAACGTCTGAGGCACAGGAAAAGACGTCAAGCTTTCATGGGCTCTGTGGAAATGAACCAAATGACTCTCAATTGTACTGAATTTATACAGGCACTAAAAACAAAGTAAGTTGACAAATAAACCCTCTGGTCAATAAAACAACTACACTCAGGGGTATCTAAAGTGTTTCCCAACTTGTATAAATCAGGCTAACAACTACTTCCACTTGATGAAAATTCCTCAGTCCTCTTGATGTAAGAACACAGAAAAGAACTTTCTGGAGTGTAAAAATACACTTCTTTATCCATCAACAAGCTAGATACTCAATTAAGGCAAATAATCAGCAGAACACACAGTGAGACATAAAATGTATTTTTTTTCAAAATAAGCACAAGGAAAGACAAATAAATAAAGATATCAACAGCAGTACATAAAGGGAAGAGCTTTCAAAGATCAATTTACAGTAAGGGTGGGCAGGTTAAAATTTAATCTCCAAGATTAAAAAGTAGAACAAGGAATGAGAGGCTGGGTGGGAAAATCATCAGCAGAGAGTCAAACAGTGCTTGCACTTTTTGCAGGCATTGAGTCTTATCAGAGAAGACAAGGCTGCAGATATACTCTGTGTATTTAAGTATCACTCAAAAAACAAACTAACCAATGGAAAACGTGAAATGTGAAGCCTAGGTAATGTAGGTGTCTGTCTGCCACACAGAACAAAAACACCAGGCCAAACAGATTTTTCAAAACAGAAAACAAAATGGAGTAGGTAAAACAGAAAGCAGGTCTATCAGTTTAAGCAACTACAGTTTAGACACAAAAGCAGAGAAGATTGCTTTATTTGCTTCTTTGTTCCAAATCACCATCAGTGAGTCAAACAGTGTTTGTAGTTTTGCAGGTCTTGAGTCTTATTAGAGTCTTTAGTGTGTAGATTTTTAAGCCACATATAATCACTAATAGGTCTGCCCACCTATACATTTATTATACTAGTGCTCTCTCTTTTAATCTTTTCAATGGCTCTTGCTGAGTGATCTGCAGAATAGCCGGCAGTTTTTATGATGAGGTTTGCCCTTTGCCCTGGAGAATGCCCTATCTATCTCTGATGTCTAATATATATATATATATATATATATATATATATATATATATATATATATATATATATATATATATATGCATATGGGTCCCCTACGAAATCTCAAGATCCCACAATCTCGACTTTCACAATCCCAAAGCCAAAATGTCGACATTGTGGAATCTCAAAATTGTAAAAAAAAAAAAAAAGATGACAACATTTAAAAACATGTTTTTGCAGAGGGGGCAGATGCCCCTGCACCACCCACACCCCCTGCAAATTCAATATACTAACTCCAAGATCGCATTACAGTGAAGAGAATGGTAATGTTCCCTTTCCACACTGTATAGTGATCTACATTACATTTCTCTTCACTGTACAGTGATCTCGGAATTAGTATATTTAGGTTGTAGGGGGTGTGGTGTGTGCAGGAGGGCTTGCCTCCCTGCAAAAACATGTTTTTTTTTTTTTTTTTTTTTACAATTTCGAGATACCACAATCTTGACATTATGGCTTCAGGATTGTGGGATCTCGAGATTTAGAAGTGGACCTATATATATATATATATATATATATATATATATATATATATATATATATATATATATATATATATGTATGTATATATAAAATGGGTGTCAGTGAACTACAGAAATGTAAGGAGTGAGAGTCATGTGATCTGGTATCATGTATGACTGCACGGTCTGAAATCCATGGTGATAAATCTAACTGCATACAGCTGGTTTCTTATCTCATGCATGCCATCCTGAATCTCTGTGTCCAAATGATACACAATTTGAGAAGCAGTTTACTTTTCATTTGGGAATTCTTTCAACTGTAGCTACCCTGTAACATCTCTCTTCAAGGTAATTTGTCTGGATGGTGAAAACACTAGATCCAAAAATTTGATTTGTTAATAACTGCAAGCATAATTTGCAAAGATCTGGAAAGCAACATTTGAGTTCAAGAAAAAGAAAGAGAGAATACGGAAACAAACATTTTGGAATTACTGCAGATCAAGAAGGAATCAGCCACTGATCCATCATTTGCTCTTCACGAAGGCACAGGTATCTATAATATTTATTGTGTACATTATTAAATCAAAGAATTAAGCCATACAATGTGAATTTGGTGATTTATATGATCTACTAGGGGAAAATAGAATCATGCGTGGTATAGGAAATAACTTGATAAGGGGCAGTTTACTAAACAACACAGTTCTAACATTAGCTATAGAAGAAAACAAGAGGGTATTGTGTGGGGACCCAAACTGATGGCATAGATTGGAGACAACAGGCAGCCTGATCATAAGATCATGACATCTGTGTGCCTGCTAGTGTACATGTTTTGCTCCTGGCTGCACCATTGCTAACTATAGTGCAAATAGCCTTTGCTATTAGATAGCTAGTAGAACACGGTGTGATGATGCTACTGTTGGACAGCTCTGCTAAGTGGGAAGATGGGTGTGGGGATTTCTTATGCATCGTTGTCACTTGGCAGAAGTTGAGGAATGTGCCCTATAATGTGAAAATAATACAGTATTAAAAAGTAATTGCATATTTGTCTGTTTACCATGGTAGTGAACTGATCACATTGGACCAATTTCAGGCACAGCCTAGGTGAATACATTTACAGTGGTATAGATATTTAAGAATAATTATAAAGAAGTATGATGCTTACATCATGTGCATCTTTAATGCCTAAAATTACAACATTGTATCCATTAACAATGGATATTATGTGCACCATTAATTATAGTGGATAGACAAATGACATTCCAAGCACTCCAGCATCTCCAGGTAATATTAAAAGACTTTTCGTAGTTTGTGCTGTCAGAGCACATCAGCAAATATTTATGCCAGCTGAGGCTAGTGCGCGCACACACACACACACACACACACACACACACACACACACACACACACACACACACACAGAACAGACGCTAGACAAAATGTGTGGCACAATAATGTGTCTAACAACTTTTAAAGCAGTTCATTCTTCAGATAAACACAACTTCTCCCTGCTGTCTATTTCACAGCATTTAAGTATTTTACCTGCTTTCAAAGCTTTTGAAATCTAGTAAAACACTTCACAGTCCTACACGTTTTTTCTTTTTTCTTTTTTTTTGCAATTGGTAGTACACAGGGCAAACAAAGCTCCACACACTACAAAGAATTATATTGGGTCTTGCTGATCATAGCACTTATTATGTGTTCTCAACTTAGATGCCATCATTCACCTCTCAGGTTTTGCTGTTTAAGTAAACTTTTTGACATCCATGCCTCGAACATATGATAAGTTAGTTATGGTGGTAGATCAAGCCATAACTCTCTATGTTATGTGTTCTCAATAGGGATATCAGGTTTTACTTTCTAAGTTGTACTTTGCTGCACATCCAAAGTGTATTTCTTGACAGCCACGTCTTAAACTCATAACAAGCTGATTATGATCTGTGGCCCATTTATCATCATCTATACTAATGCCACCTAATCAATCAATGGCTAATGAAATAAACTACTCTGTTTATTGGTTAATTATACTTTTTACTACAAAGTCACATAACATACGTAAAGGCTACCAGTTTCAGCAAGAAATTTGACTACACATGCAGAAGTGTATATAGGTAGGTACTAGGCTATCTGCCCAAAGGCATTTATAAGCCTAGCCGGAATGTGTTGGCTTTCGCCGCCCCCTTAGATTAGCTCCCTGTGCCTCTGTCCAGCAGATCCACTGAAGTGATCCCCGGGGTAAACTTCCTGTTTCCCATCCACTCGTCAAGGTGTATCTTGAAGAGTGTTATTGAGGAGCTCTGCCTAATGTAGATTAGAATCTTGTTCCAGAGCATGGGAAGTCTCTGGGACAGGAATCTATTCCTCCAGCGCATCCTATTTATTGTTGTGGTGAGGTTTAGATCCTATAGAGCATGTGGCTCGAGAGGATATGGTTTTCTTTAGGTGGAGCATGTCCATCAATTCTGGGTTGGACATGGCCTTATATGTCAGGCAGACATCACCTCTGAGTAGGTGGTATGCAGCCGAGTACAGCTGGAGTTTCTTCAGTCGAGCTGCATAGGGCATCTGTTTGAGGCCAGTGATCCTCTTGGTGAGGTACTTCTGTGGTCTTTCCAGCTGTTGCAGATGTCTTGTAAGGTACATCCCAAATGGGGCGTTGTACTCTATGATGGGTCTGGAGAGTGATCTGTAGAGGGGCACAATGACCTCTTTTGATCTGGATGCAAACCCTTTTGTGATTAGGTTGGCCACATAGAAGGATTTTCTAACCACTTTGGCAATATGATTATCAAAGGAGAGATTACTATCTACTTGGGTCCCCAGAACCCTTATTTCATCTTCCATATTTAGGTGGGTACCACCTATGTGGTAGTTTGTGGGTACTTTGTTTTTTCCGAAGGGGATGACTATGCACTTTTTGGCATTTAGCTTGAAGCCATGGTTTTGACACCAGGTATCTGTCTCATTGAGACCCTTTTGGAGGATGTCTGTGTCAGCTGGAGAGTCAATTATAGCCCCTAATTTGCAGTTGTATGCGAACTTGGTCAGCCATAGTCCTCCTGTGCTTGTCTGTACCTCTGAGAAGTATATGCCGAACAGGAGGGGTCCTAGAACTGAGCCCTGGGAAATGCCACTTGTAACCGGTTTAGAGTCAGACCTAGCTCCCACAACTTTTACCATGTGAGTTCTGTCCGTGAGCCAATTGGCAACCCATCTCGTGATGTAAGGGTTTATGTTCAGGCTGGAGAGCTTATCTATAATACCAGAATGGGGAATGGAGTCAAAGGCCTTTGCGAGGTCTAGGTAGGCTGTGTGGACCACCTTTCCCTCATCTATAGCCTTGGTAACTGTCTCAAAGATGTTCACCAGGTTTAGGAGGCATGATCTGCCCTTAACAAAGCTGAACTGGGTAGGGTCCAGTGTTTGGAGGTTCCCAATGTCTCTGTTAATGAGATCCATGATGATGCACTCCATAGCCTTGCAGACCAAGCTAGTTAGGCTTATAGGGTGATAGTTTACGGGGTCTGTTGAGGGTCCACCTTTGTGGAGTGGCATAACCATTGCTGTGCGCCACTCTATGGGCACCTAGCCTGTGGAGAGGCTGAGTTTGAACAGTGTGTTTAGGTGAGGGGTTAGTTCATCTTTGAGCTTGTGTAGGACACAGCCTGGGACATCGTCCAGTCCCATTGATGCTCTGTTTTTGGCTTTGGAGAGGGCTATTTTAACCTGAGTGTCTGTGATTTCAGGGGCACTACATTCTTCTGGTATGGTTATGGGCCCTTTTGGGGGTGAGAGGGGGTGATGTTTGCACTGAATCTGTCTGCCAAGATGTTGGCGATATCAGTCGGTTCAGTGTATTGTCTGCCATTTGGCACCAACTCCAAGCAGATCTGGGAATTGCCACTTAGATTCTTGACATAGCTAAAGAATGCCTTGTGGTTATCTTTGGAGTCCTTGGCAATATTTCGTTCGAAGCTGGCCTTGGACCATTTTATGAGGGGAACATAGTTTCTTGCTGATACTGATCAGGGATGTCTTCCCCTCTTGGGATTTTAGTCTTTTCTGTACTAATTTCCTCCTCCTATTGTATAGCTTGTTTATGGCAGGGGTCCACCAGACTGGTTTCCTTTCTCTATAAACTGCATTTATGTCCTAGCATATTATCTACAATTATAACTTTTTCTTTAGTGGTTTATTTTGGAGTTTGTTATACTGAATACTTATAAATATGACAGTGAGATTGCAGCTGTATGCATTTTGTGAACTATGACCTGAATTCATTGATATTCTGAATATTACATAGTTCTGGCTGTGCTATGGAATGTGCATCTTCCAGAGACCTTTTAACATACCACTAGCTGCCTGAGTGATTACTATATTAGGAAGAATCCCTGCTAGAACAGTGATGGCCTCTGTCGTGTACTCTGACTGTCACTTACAGATGAAGCAGACAGTAATGCTGTCATAGACTAGTGCTACATAAGAGGGGCATGTACTCTCATATAATGCACATCATGTACACTCATATAATGTGCATCAATGTCCTTGGCTGAACCTAGAACCACATAGATACTTTCTGTTTGAATCAGGCACATGAGGAGTAAAGCATTGCAGAAAGCTCTTTTGCATCCTGTAGTGCTCAATTGTCTTGAGTAATGGTATACATTTTATATCTCAGACTTTCTACATGATGCCATGAGCATTGTGCGACTTTTCATGTATCTCAGTTTTGTAGAGTTATGTAGCCACGGTGGTGCAGTGGTTAGCGTTGTTGCCTCACAGCAAGAGGTTATTCGGTTCAATTCTCGGCTGGAGTGCCTTCTGTATGGAGTCTGCATGTTCTCCCCATGGTCAGTTGAACTTCAAAGACATGCAGGTAGGTGTGTGTGCCTTCTGTGAAGGTTGGGCGTTGGACTGGCAACTCGGCACTGTAGAACTCCACTGCCAATCGTAAGCGGACTGGTGATCCGCTGTGGTGACCCCTAACCTGGATAAGCCAAAAGACAACAACATTATAAGACACGGGGATCAGATCAGAGTAAAGATGCATCTGTGAAAGAGTTGGCAGGAATAGCCATCTCAAACTAGTTTTCACCATTTCCTTCTATCTCCATAATCCACAGAGTTTGCCAGAAGTTAATAGTTTCCTTACCAGATGCATTGCAATGTTTTTGCCATGGAGTTTAGATTGGAAGCTTTTAAACAGAAGCTTTAAAGTATTTAAGGTGATTTTTTCATCCAGAAGTAACATAATTTTAACAAAACAACTAAAAAAAGGTTAACAGGAAACTTGAATTATGTTTCTTTAACTGAAGTAACAATGACTGTAACACTCAGACACATATTTTTAAAACCTGTATGGGAGGTTTAAGTGAAAAATAGATAATAAAATACGGCATGGCTCTCTTGCTTTGTGTGCATAGTCTGTACATCTTCTGTGTGTCCGTTTAGGTTTTCCCTAGGTGATATTTTTTTCTCACATTCCAAAAAATGCTGGTGGTGAACTGGCAGTCCTGTAGTTTGAGCATAAATGTGCATTCAGAGGCTAACTAAATGTGTGCACCTGTGTTCTGTGATTGTCTGGAATCCCATCTGGGATAAGTTCCTCTGTTCTACTCTGTGTCTGATGAATGCAAGGATATTCTTTGGATCCTCTGTTACCCTAGACTGGATTTTGTGGGTTATCATAGGATAAATTAATGAATGGCTGAATAAAAAACATTAATTACTCGTTCGCAGTTCCAAAGATTTATGTACTACTTTATGAAACAATCATAAATTAGATATTCATAGAACTGTTCGAGTCCCAAATGATAAACCTAATGCTGAAATAGGTTTGGATTTTAAGGTTAACACAAACTGGAAAATAGCTCATTATATTAACTACAAGCAAATAGATTTCAAAATGTTAAATTAAATGCCACAAAATGAAAGTTAGATCATTATCAGACAGTGATTTTTGTGTTACTAGATAACTTGATTAAGACTGTACTTCTATGGAAATGAAATACTCGGACATTTTGCAGCCAAAATATGTATAGCACCCATGTTTTAAAAAGCTCACAATTAAGAAAACAGTACTAAATTAAATTTTCTAGTTTAAACGTCTGTTAAGACATTCATAGAGATTCAAATGTATCATCCTAGTAGAAATTATCAAACATGCCTCACCCTGCTTCATAACAAGTGGGGCACTGGAGAGTGACATGGTACGTCATCCATGCAGCTAAGCCATGATTCAAACAGGCCACTTATGTTAACTCATGATGATCACAAGTACGCATGAGCAAATGAACTCATAATGAGATGGAAATGAGAAATGATGTAACCCAGTGTATGCTAATGAAGCATTCTCTCGTCTACTTATGACTCATAGTCAAATTTCAGGTATATATCAGAACACAGAAAGTTCATTCTTTCGAATGTTCTTACATCAACCTCTAATCAGCGAATGCTGACAACATCAAACATTCAGAACAGCAAATTTTTTCCTAGGGAAAAAATTTGCTGTTCCAAAACACATACACACAACACAAGCACACCAAACAAACAGCAATCCACACACATACACCCAAAATCTTACAGCTAACCCTACACTAAACTGTACAAACACCACTGACTATCCACTCACCTTAACCCAAACCCTAACACTAAGGTCCATCACTATTGCACACTCACCTCACCCGCGCCCTAACCCTAGCTTACTTAACCCGCCCTAACCCTCACGTCCACACAGTCGCACACATACCTCCCTCCCGACCTAACCCTAACTCACCTAGCCCACGCCCAATCACACACTTACCTGAACCCGACCCATAACTTTCCACCACAGCGCTGAAAATAGCAAAACAACAGAAATGGACAACCAAATTCTGTCCCTAGGAAAAAATTTGGTTATCTGTCGTTTTGCTATTTTCAGTGTTCGCTGACTATGGGTCAATGTAAGAACATTCGAAAGAATGAACTTTCGGTGTTCTGATATAGACCCCACATTTTTGTGCTGTCCGTAGATTCATTGCAAAAAACAGAGTCACATCTATTATATCTACTTTACAATCCACAAACTTGCTGACCCTGTCAGAATGATTTAAGTTGTGCTTTCTCTGTCTTGATCCCTTGTTTTCTATCATTAATAGACATAAAATAGTCCCAGTCATACACAAAACATGATATAATCATCATTCAAATAATGCAATAATGAAAGCATGCCAGCCATCCTCAAAAAAAGTTATGTGACACAGACCTCATAATTATATACATGTGCAGTGTCCAGCCAAGTAAAGCTGTGCTGAAGTATCATTTGAATTGTCATGTAAACATTCACAATAGTAAAGAAAGCAGTTTGTTAACACATCTGTCCTTCCATTAGCCCCCTACCACATTCTAGTAATCATAATGCTGTCAATTCTCATTTGTAAGTGAAACTCAGGAATCTCCCAGAAATATTCATGCTGAACAAAAAAACACCCTTGCCACTTCTGTACTTAAGATTTAAATCACTGCATTTCTGCCATATATACACAACCACTAAAGACACAAAAGTAAATTATTTTTTCACGGATACTAATCATTTCTACTGCTGCTGTAATGCTTTTCGATTTACAAATGACAGCTTATTCACCAAAACCATTGTAATACATCCACAATATGAATAAAACAAACATTTATTGAAGTGAACTCAATAATCTTACCTCATTTTGAAGTGTTTCATAATAATTTCCTATATTTCTATTATTTTTTCTTACTTTACAAAATCCACAGTTTCCTAAGTAATTTGTCATCTAACTCAAGTAATCCTGAAGTAATATGGTGCTATTAAACTTTACATATTTTGTATGCAAATAAGGAACTTTTCCATTTATCTCTCTGAATCGCTGTAGTAACCATATACAGTAACTTATGCATGTAATTGGTCTTAGCTTAACTTATCTTCAAGTAATTTATGCTTTTGCTGTAAACAGGCATATTTATCAAAATGCTTGTGCATTTCCATAGTCAGTGTGAATGATCTCTACTGATTGTATTTGCATATAGACATAGCTCCACTCCTCGCAGATTACCACTACGAAAGTTCGAAACCCATCATTGTGAATACCAGACACAAAATTATTTTTCTTCTTCATGCAATGTAACTGGGATATCATCTGGTTTTATAAGCAGTTCTGTCAAAAAAATATATATGTATATATGTATTTAAATATTTATATGTACACCATCCAAACTAACAGATTTGTCAGCATTCTCACATTCTTTATTTAACATTTGTTTACCAGGAAAGTCCGATTTGGAACAAAGCGAATTGTCAGCGGAGGCCCAGGGAGAAATGATCCAGACACATGTTTTTGTGATGTGGGAGGAAACCAGAGTACCCAGACAAAACCCACACAAACGCAAGGAGAGCATGCAGACTCTGTACTGAAGGCACCCCAACCGAGAATCAAAGCAGAGAACCTCTTGCTTTGAGGGGACAACGCTACCACTGCGCTGTCCATTAGCATATTATAGCAAGTCATAGTCCATACCACCTACTCTAGTATTTGCAAGTTTGAAAGGTGAAAATCTAAGGTTTCTTTTAATTCATGATTGTTAAACTTAAACTAAGTAATATTAGGGGGTCCTCCAAGCCTTCTCCAATATAAAGTAATCTTAGCTTTTTTAATCTGCCTGTATGAGTGGAAAATGAGCATACATAAAATATTCCATTAAGCTGAGGGACGTATGTGATCCTTACTTGCCCACAGAATAAATTAAGATATTTTGACCATTTGTATGGTTGAAGGAGGTAATGCGAACTTCTGGGATTACTTGATTTCCTAATATCCCAATATGAAAGGCTGATTTAATAACAACTGCTACACAATGGATGATATTCTTAAGCCCGTAATGCAGCTGTAGATTAACTTCTTTGTATGCTTTTAGATCAGACACTTCATGCAGTATTTATTTATTTATTTTTTCATTTGTTAACCAGGTAGGTAGACTGATCTATGGACTGTTTTTAGGCACAAACCTGCTTAAGGCAGCATAAAGCAGAAATTACAAATGACAATGTAAAGTAACAATTACAAGCAATTAACACAGATATTAGTAAGATAAAATACAATAAATACATCCTAGTTGGTGGTATACAATGGGATGAAGGTAGCATTTACAGACAGCAATTGTAATAGTAATAGAGGTGACAGTGAGAATGATAGTGGGATTTAACAAAGTAGTAGCGAAGTTAAGATGGATGTAATGTAGAAGAAGCAGATAGGTTGAGAGTGGTAGAGAGAATGGGTAAGTGAGATAGTGGGTGGTGAAGAACTTAGGGGTATTTCCCTATAAGTATGGTGAAGCTTGTGTGCTAATATTGTTGGAGCAGATTAGGAAACTTTTAGGATAAGGAGTATGAAATGCAATCTATTAATGCCTATTAAAATTACTAATGAAATTGAATAGAGTCACCAATGCATTTTTTAGTGAATATTTGATGTCCATAAGAGTTAATCATCTGATATTTCATTCCAGTTCTCTGAGACTAGTTTTTAAGAGCTCTTTCAGTGGAGTATAAATTATACAGCAGCCTAGTAAGAATATTATATTCTGTATTTCCACCCTTCATGTGGTCTGTATTTTTTAAACAGTAGTTATGTTAAGTAGAATGCTAAGAATAAAAGAGGCCCCATTATCTGCTGGGAGCCAGTTGTATTTGTACCAAGGCAGCGATGTTCTGTTGGGAAAGATGTGTAAACCTTAATATTTTAATCTCTATCCTCTGTAAGCACTGCAAAGTTTAAGGAGAGCGTAGCTCTAGCAGAGGGTGGGAAGGAGTATTCTAACCTGGGCAGTAGTACATTAATGGCAAAAGCTCATCTGGCTTCTTGGGTAAGTAGGTGGGAAAGTGTCTGTGTGACTTGAAGCTGGGTAAGTACTTTTGGGAGTCTGACCCTCATGCATCACTAAAAAAAATGGGTTATTAGCTATGCTACTTATATAGGAAATTTGCTGTAATAATTGCTGTCATTGCTGGGAAGGGGTAAGGTTGGAGCTAAATGTATCAACTAGTAGACTGGCTATGTCTTCTTAGTCAAAGTATGTGATCTTGTTTACTATTACCTGTATGTAGTTTTGAGCATTCTTTATGAAGTTTCTAGCACAGCTGAAGAAGGCTTTATCATTGTCTTTTGCCTGGGTGGTTATTTTTGTCTAGTGCCTGGCTTTGGTTGATTTGATTAGAGAACAGACTGGAGTTCCCTTTTAAGTTTATCAAGAGCACTTTTAGCATTTGGAAAGTTACATTTAGCTTTGCATGCAATCAGCCTATTTGTATTGTAGTCTGTTTATATTTTGGTTACACTGTAGATGTTATTTTTCAATTTGGAATTGAATTTACCTCTGAGGGGGACAGATGCATCCATGCAGCTATTTACATGTGCATAGAATTTGGTAGTGAAGGATTCCACTTTCGTACAAGGAGTCATCAGGGTGGGAGGAAATGTTGAATTTATCTAGATGGTGACTCAGTTTTAGTAGATTGTCTTTGGCATAATATCTGAATTCTACGTTACTGGAGGACGTTTCTTGCTTTAGTCTTATAGTTAATCTGACTGATTTACAGCCCAATTTGACTAGATCTGATTTGACAGACGCATTCACACATTTTTATTTATATGCAAGTTGGACAGCTGTTATAAACTTTCATCATTTAAACTGAACAATGGTTTTAGAGAAGAAAATGTTTCCTATCAACTGTTTGGTAAATTGGTAACAGAGCGTTAATGTCTGTGACTCATAGTTCAACAGTCTGTTTCAGTGTTGACTTATGCTTATAATTTGTGCAGAGCATGCATTCCTTCACCACATCTGCATTTTTTTTTTCCTGGTGCATCGGTGTCCATTCAAAAACATGCTAGTTCTTTTGTTACCCTGAACTGTTCATAGTTATTTGTTTCCTTTGAATTGTTTATATATGCTGGAAAATATCCACGGACCAGCCCATTCACTTTACTTACTTACTTACTTACCTGTGTAGTTATCTTTCTCTGTCTGACTGTCTGTCTCTCTGTATGTCCACCTTTCTGCCTGTCTTTCTATCTATCTATTTAGCTAGTATCTCTCTCTATTATTTAACTGGATAGGTGGGCTGACACAAAGACTCTTTTCAGTTATGATCTCGACATATGTCTGAGAACCAAAGACACATTTCAGCCATGGCCTGGGTCCATTATTGAGGTAATAGTATTGCAGAAGAAATATAGAGTAGAATGTCATGTAATGTTTTAAACATGAGAATACATGCTATTTGAGGTTATATATAATAAATAAAGCATTAAATTTAGATGACTTGTGACAAATTACCAGACTAGAGAAAAAGTTAGTAGCTGAATTGCACATAAGTCATATTGTGAAACAGCTGTGTTTACCTACTCAACAGAGTCTTTGAAGAAGTTGAGTTCATGTACCACAATGTTGTTTATGTTTGCTTTGTAAGGGTGCCAATGTGGCTCCATTGCATACTTCAGCATGTAGTTGCTTCCACCATGGTGGTCCTGCTTTGGAGAATGTCAGTCTTGCCAAGACGAGACAGCTTGCTGTCTAAACACCAGTAGCTATCAAAAGGGTAGCCCACACCACTGCATGACAGATAACCAGGTTGCTCTCTCCAGTAGGAAATAATCAATCATGGGACTCCACACATATCTACTGACCTCACAAGATCCAAATGTAGTGAAAGTTTTGAAACATGAGGAGAATAAATCTAAGATGACGGTTCTGCTTAATTTAGCAGAAGCATATTGATGTCAAGCAAAAATGGAAATCAAACCAGAAGTAGATAAAAAACAGGCAGCAACTGAATGTGCTAAAAGCACAAAAGAAATAATATAAGGTGAAGAATCAGATGAGAAGGCAAGAAATGTGGAAAAAAACATAAATATAGTTGCAAGTATAGAAAACTTCTGGAAGAGCCTCATGTTGATCAAGAACAAACACAGGAATGGTTAAGGAGAGGTGAATTCACATCAAGAAATGAAAGGTTAATATTGGCAGCCCAAGATAGTGGGCTACATACACACTGGTTTGCAAAGTCAATTGAACATGTGGAAGAAACAGACATATGTAGGTTTTGTAAAACAGAATTGGAAGCCGTCACACACCTTGTTGCTGGTTGCGAAGCGCTAATGGCAGAATGACTGTATACTGAAAGGCATAATAATGTAGTGAGACTGTTACACTGGAGACTGTGCAAAGATTATGGTATTGAAGTGGCTGAAAAATACGGGAAACATTAGCCACAAAGAATCATAGAAAATGATGACATTTATATCACACAGGATCATCCAATACCAACATTTCAAAATATAGATGCTAGAAAAACAGATATAGTGGTCCAAGAAAAGAAGACAAAAGTAGCATTGATCATTGAAATCGCCACACCTAGTGACTACAGTGTCTTGCATACAGAGAGACACAAAGTCATAAAATACCTCCAGCTGCAGGCAGAAATGAGAGCCATGTGGAAGAATGATACCGACACAGTTCCAATAGTAGTAGGAGCAACTGGTCTTATAAAAAGGAATTTACAATCGTATTTAGATATGTTACCAATTCATGTAACACCGTACGAGCTGCAGAAGGAGTCATTACTGGGCACATTGTGGGTACTGCGAAGAGCACTTTTGGCTAACATTAAAGAGTGAAACAATACTAATTTCATGAACTTTAATCGTACTTTGACTTAGGAATGGGGTCCATTCCCGTCATGGTACTGGAAATCCAAAAGACTTGGAGAAATTAAAAATGGTAGGAAATAAAGTAGGTTTTGTGACCAGCTAGGAAAACTAATTGACAGACCCTGTGTACAATAGTTTGTAACTGTATATTGATGTGGGCTGAACTCAGTATTCTTACCCAAAGGGCATATTCTAATTTGGGCTGCAGTAAGATTACACTGAAGCCTCTTCCTGTTTCAAGACAAACAGATGAGAGATTCTATTGTTTATCTTAACTTGGAAAAGTGCTTTAACCACAGCTTCTTTTTTTCTTTTCGTTTGTTTCTTTTAAAGAGAGGTATAAGGCAGATACTTGTGAAGGGTAACTTGTATGACTGAATTTTTAGTGGGTCTTTTCACAAGGGATAAACAAATGGATTCATTATAATGATGGCCAATTGAGCCTTGTGACTTGAGACCTAAGAGAATACACATGCAACATATTCTGTTCATATGTAATGCATGCACTCAGTATTGAAAACTGAATGTTCATTTGGTATAACATTTCACAAAACAGAGAAGAATGGTTTAAAGGATGACACACCAGTGCCAGTGACCTCAAAGGAACTATAATAGTCGCTGCTTAAAACCACTATCAAACTTAGAATAGATTTTCTGCTTCAGTTGTTTAATGGAAATAATGGCTTTCACAGCTTGCCTATGATGGAGTCTTAATTCTCTTTTTGTGGCATCAAAATAGATTTATTGCCAATTGGTAGTGATCTGACATACATAATACTGCAGCTTATATTGCAGGTGTCAAAATGGTCAACAGAAGAATATAGGGAATAACTAATTTTACTGATCTATATAAATTAACTATGCTAACACTGTACTTGCCTTTTATCGATCAGATACGATAAATCTCTTTAATAGCTGGAAAAGTTGGATAACATGAGAATAATGAAAACAGAATGGACAAACACCTGGAACTGGACTTTAAAAACAAAATAAAAAAAAGAAAGAAAAAAAATCAGAAATCTACTGTGTTGTTTCTTCAAACCAGCACTTCATTACACACAGAAGAAGTCTAAAGAAGTCTGAATGTGAACTGATAAAATCTCTCACTCTATGTGTAATAAAGTATTGGCTTGAGGAAATGACACAGTGGATTTCGGATTTTTTCTTGTTTTTAACATGAGAATAATTCCAGATACAAAATTTAGTTGGATCATTTTGAAATTGCCAGACCAGGTATAAAATAAAGGATTTTATATCAACGTGAACACCTACTTAGTGATGGATGTAGGAAGATGAGTATGGCATGCTTGTAGGATGTCCCTTTTTTGTATACACAGAAAAACAAATTCATATTTATTTGAATGCATTCTGTTTATAAGGTGGAGCCCTCTGTACCAAGAACCTTTCTTCAGAGTTGACCAGGGAGTAACTGCAAACAGTACAGATTTCATTTTCTGTTTCTGTACATGGTAGTCACACATCATATTACACACAGAACAGTGCCAGCTAAATCAATAAGATGCTGTAGTCAAGAAACACGCAGACACACACATACACATTTTGTGTGTGTGTGTGTGTGTGTGTGTGTGTGTGTGTGTGTGTGTGTGTGTGTGTGTGTGTGTATTATTCTGTGTAGTTATACGTATTCTCATTAAGATCTTGCAAAATCTTAATCTGTCTGCATCCACTATACTTCCACCTGGCTTCACTCTCATCTTTATGACTTTTCCATGTTGATTATAACCCCCTGCCTGTGCATAGCTTTTATCCAATCAGGACCAATGGCATGCACTGTCAGTGGCTGTCACTGTTTAACTGTGATTTTACTATGTGGATCATCAATATTTCTGGTATAGCGTGTTTTTCTTGGATTTTGAGTGACTGAGTATGAAGCAAAGAGAAGTTTACTTTTGAGTTTTGCTTTCTGAACTGCATGTCCAGTTTGAGTATATTATGTTTTGAACAGAATGTTGCACGTGTCGAGCTGAAACAGTTTTTCATTCCCATAGTATTTATTCTTACTGTGCAATATGTAGGGTTTCTTTTGTGTTTCCTACACTGTGATTGGCTACCCTAATTATTTTTTTTCCTGTAAACATGGAGGGAATACATTTCAATTATGGCAGTTTGTTGGATGAAATAGAAGAGACATGTTGCTGATGTTGGAGAATGGAACACAAACACTTCCAGAACATAACTGATGACTGGTACTATTTGGCTAATCCCATTTAAAGGTGCTTAGAAACATTTTACCTCTGCCATCTTTTATTTCATCATGAGAAGTATTTATAGCCCTTGGGTACCAAAAAATAGTAATAGAGTTGTGAAACACACCAACTGGTGTAAGTAAAGACATGCAGGAGAATTAAAAGGATGGGAGAAGAGTGGATAGTAAGTGCAAAAACACTGTATATATAATAGTATGAAAATATTGTACATAGCATACCAGCTTTAATGGATAAGTACGTAAAAAGAAAACAAAATCTGAACTCTGAAACTAATTTGTGGATCAGTGCATGAAGAACAGAAGGCACACTGTGAGTGTTAATATCCCACAGAACACTCTGTATCCTATTATGCTTGTCAACAGTATGCCAGTGCTTGGGGGGGGGGGGGGGTGACCTCAAGAGTCTATTCCGGGAGTTTGCCAATCCTGCCCTGTTTCCTTGGAAGAAACGCCAACAGATCAATGATAATCAACTGCTTATTGTACTGTATGCATTAAAGTGTTGTTTTCTGTTTGTTTGTTTGCTTGTTTGTTTGGTTTTATTCATTTGCTGACCAGAAAAGCCCATTGGACTTGTGTCGCTTTTCAGTCGCGATCCAGGAGTACTGTCTGATTAAGTGACTTGTTCAGACTTACAAAGTATGTAAATGGAGATGCAAAAAACTTGAAAGACACATGAACTAAAAACGTACTCCAGCTGTTAGCGTCAATAAAGGCAGTCCATATTGTATATACCACCAATAGTTCCAAAATCCAATAGCCCCACGAAACCCAAAGCACAATAGAAAAATGTATTTTATTCCGAAAACAAACGAACACAGATATAACGATTAAGCGCTTTCGTCTCCTCACTGGAGACCTCTTCAGAATCAACATACAAATGTGTACACTGCTTTTATACCAGGAAAATGTTGGACATTTTGAATAACAGCAATAGTTATACTATAGCTTCTAAAAATGAAATTAATATTTCATATCAGAAAATTGATTATGTCTTGGACGACAATTTACTACAAGGGCTTATTGATAGAGACCTTTATGAATTTTTTAAAGTAAATAAGCCAGTGATTCCTACCATTTTTGGTATACCAAAAACACATAAAAATGTACACGACTACCCAATGAGACCAATTGTATCACCACACGGTTCTAAGACACAACCCTTGGCAATATATATTGATACAAAACTAAAAGGCTACGATTTAAAATACCAACATATTTTAATTGATTTGTGGGATTTTTTTAAAAAAGATTAACAAAGTGAAGTACAATGAACAAGCTATTTTTATCACTATTGATGTAAAAGATTTATTTATGGTTATTCCCCATGGTACTGGGCTAGAATGGTTCAAAAATATATTAGTTGAAATGGATTTTTTGGTCCCGAATGAATTTAGGATTATATTAGAAAATATGGAACTAATACTTAAGAACAACTATATATTTTTTCGAGGCGATTATTACCACCAAGTTGAAGGAGTAGCTATGGGGGCAGCATGTGCCCCCATATACGCTAATATTATTATGCTGTATTGGGAAAAGAATTACATATTTGTATCCGAATATTTCCAGTATATCAAGAGTTATTACAGATTTTTGGACGATATATTCATGGCATGGATAGGTCCAGAAAATGTTATTAGTGAGTTTATTGACTACATTAATCAGAGCACCCCATTTCTTAAGTTTACTCATGAGATTAATCAAGAGGTAACTCATTACCTGGATGTACAAATATTTAAAGACAGGGCTGCAAAATGTTACAAGTCCACCATCTATAGAAAAAAAAACTTTTCCAATGCATATCTTCACTTTGAGAGTGACCACCCTATACAACTAAAGAAGAACGTAGTGAAGGGACAGATGATTCAGATTTCTAGAATGACGACAGAATATGAAACATTTTTGAAGGAATTAGACAAGTTAGAAAACATGTTTTATGAAAGGGCTTACCCACACGCATTTATTGGTAATATTAAACAGTTTGTGGTAGATAGAAGAAGCACCAAATATACCCCGTTGCTTGGATTAAACAATGATTTTGGGGAAAATATTATTAATACTACAGGAACGAGTTGTGGAAAAAGTTTTGCAAATACTATGACCATCCCATATATGACTTTAACATATTTCAAAAATATGGGGTGGCTTAAAAAATGTATTAATGAGACATGGAATATGTTCCAATCCATATCTACAAGGGTGACGGTGTTTCAAAATAAATTAACTTATAGCTACAGGAGAAATGATAACTTAAAAAGTATTTTAGAAAGGGGAAAAGAAAGTCAGTTTGACAAAAAGGATAGTAATACAGGTTATAAAAAAGGTACTTTCAGATGTGGTAGATGTCCCCAGTGTCCCTTCATTGCAGGAGAGAAATGTTTGAAACTGCCTAGTTTAAGAACTACCTTAAAAGCCAAATTATATAGCAGTTGTTATACTAAGGGGGTGGTATATATTGCTTATTGCAAATATTGTTGGTGTTATTATATTGGAAAAATGGAAAGGCATTTAAGGAGACGTATTTATGAACATATAAGAGATATAAACCGCAAGAATGAAAATAACGCACTCTATAGACATACTCTTGTATGTCCCAATGCCAATTTTAAGTTTTGGGTTCTGGAATTAGTGGAACCCTTGAATAGAGGTGGCGACTGTGAAACTAGACTTGCATACAGGGAGATGATATGGCAACTAAAGCTGGATGCATATGGTTGTAAGGGTCTCAACGATGATCTATCTATAGTGCCAGCTCTGAAATTGTTGTCCCTTGATCCTAAAAAAGCATACAAAGGGGTATAACAAGGAACATATTTATTTTGTATTACTTTTTGGTAAATAATACACAAAATACCTTGTCCACATAATTTTTGGTCATTGTAATATTACAACATTGCTGGTTTTATTTAATTATTATTACACTTTTTTATAATTTTAACATAAGTGTTATACTTACGTATTTTATGAATTTTATGATATCAAACACAATAATATTATTATTTATTAATATATTTATTAGTATATTTATTAAATATCTTAATATTTATGTGTTTTTAAGTTTTTATCTATTCATAGGATTACACTAATGCACTTTATTGGCCATGTCCAGTAACAATGGTGTAGCTATCTAGGTAGGGTAGTGCTGGTTCTATTCACTGCACAAAATTGTGTATTTCCTTAAGGAACTATGAGTTTAATTGTTTAATTGTTCAATTAATTGTGTAATTATGCTTAACCAGTTTATTGTGAGTATATAAATGCAGTGTACACACTTGTATGTTGATTCTGAAGAGGTCTCCAGTGAGGAGATGAAAGCGTTTAATCGTTATATCTGTGTTCGTTTGTTTTCGGAATAAAATAAATTTTTCTATTGTGCTTTGGGCTTCGTGGGGCTATTCGATTTTGGAACTATTGGTGGTATATACAATATGGACTGCCTTTATTGACGCTAACAGCTGGAGTACGTTTTTAAATGGAGATGCAGTTGTATACTAGACTACATGAAGCAGCTTTTTAGAAGTGTAGGGCCTTAATCCTCTGAGTTAACTGCTATGATCCAAAAGGAGGTAATATAGCAGAGAAGGTGGAAATGCTTCCGCTGCACATTGCCTGAAGTGCTCTGTACCTTCCCCAATGCATAACTAACCTTGTAAAACCTGATCACCTTCTATGAGAGGTGGTGGCCTCTCTGACTGCAAGAATGTAATAGCCAGTGGAGCATTACAGAGCAAAATATACACAAGGACAGCAGCTGGAATGCCTGTAAAGAAAACTTGTGATCACTTTTATACTCTACAGCTTGGTGGTGGGTCTGCATTTGCATCCACAGCACCTGGAATAGGTAGACATTATGGGTCTACTTCTAAATTTTGAAGTTTCAAAACTTCGAATTTCATATGGTCAAGACCATAAGATCGAAGTTTTGAAACTTTGAAATGTAAAAAAATATTTAAAAAAATCTTTTTTAATATCTTTGCAGGGGAAAGCACCCCTGCACCCCCACCCCCCCACCCCCCTGCTAATTAAATATGCCAAGTCTGAGATTGCACTACAGTGAGGAAAACAGTAAATATACCATTCCACGCTGTGCAGCTTTCTCTCCATTTAAACAGTTCAAAGTTTCAAATCTTTGATCTGATCGTCTCGACCATAAAAAATCCGAAGTTTTGAAACTTTGAAATTTAGAAGTAGACATAGAAATTACACCCCTTCACTGTGACTGTCTTGAAATAACTTCAGATGGACTTCAGGGCTGCCAGTTCATAGATGCAGATAATACAGGATATGGTTTTGTTCAAGTCATACTTCTCAACCCATAGATAGAAGAACAGAAATACCATGACCAGTAAGACAAAACTTGCTGAGTCATCTGCATATTAGATTACACTGCCTTCACAGGAGGATGTAAGTAAGTTATTGATGAAGACATTAAATAGTAATGGACCAGGATGGATCTTTGAGATACACCTGTGGGGTGATGTGATATGGGGAGAAAGAGCCCTGCAGATACTAGTTTGCCAGTGTCACGGGCTTTGTTGACAGAATCCGTGAAAGATAATAAGGCAGTTGAGGTACTGTGTGCAGGTGTACAGCCATGATGAGTATGGGAAAGTAGGTTGTTGTGTGTAAGATGGTGGAGAAGTTGTAGGTGCACACATTTTTTTAGAATCTTGGGGGGGGGGCAAGACTGCAGTAGGATGAAAGTTTGTGATGTCAGTGGAGTTGCCTTCCTTATGTAAAGGGATAATGTGTAATCTTTCCATAGGTTAGGGACATGTGATTCAGCTATGGATCTATTAATTAAGATGCTAACAGGGAATGCTATTGCCTCTGCAGCAAGCTTTAGGTATTCTGGTGGGAGGATGCCTGCTAAGGTTGAGCAAGGTTTCATTTTTTTGTAGTATTGTTTTCTTTGAGCTAAAGGTATGAGCTGAAAAGTAAGCTGGGGATGGTTTGGTTTTTGGTTATGAGTGAGGGGCTGACTGTGTGTGTGGGGTTTATAGAGGTTAGCATTGGGGGTATTATTAGAAGTAGTGAGCTGGCGTGGATGAATTGGGTTTACTTTTAGGTTGGATGTGGACTGTATAAAGTGTTTGTTGAATTTGGTGGCTGTTTGAAGAGGTGGTATATTGCGGTATGGATTGGGATTAATTTTATTTCCTTGGTTGAGAATGTAGGTTGAATAGTGAAATCACAGAGAACCAGAATTTCTTTGGATTTGTTTTTGTGGTTATCTTGTATGTAGTAATAGTATGATTTTTTTTGTCATGCAATATTTGTGTTTTTGTTTGATTGTAGATTTGTCTGTATAACTGAAGATTTATGTCATTTTTATTCTTTAGCCAGGCAGTCCATGCTCTGTCACTGTCTTTCATTAGAATATTGCATGATTTGGTGAGCCATGGGGCATGGTTATTGTTTATTCTTTTTGTTTGCTGAGGGGCTAAGGAGTTAAGAATGCTTAGGAATGTAGGGTTGAAATGTTCAACTGCATCATTAAGGGGGACTCTTTTTAGGATGGACCAGTCTATAGGTCAAGAGATTCATTAAATACTTCTTTGCTGAATTTTGATATGTTGCATATAGTTTTGAACTTGTGTTGCTTTGTGAGTTGAGTAATAGTCCTCTGAGTACAGGCTGGTAGGTAGTCACTTAAGGAGTCAGAGTTTGCCCGAGGATGTAAAGTTAGTAGGGTTCAAGACTAGTATCCAGTCCAGGGGTGGACTGTTAGGTGTTATTTTTGCTATATCTCGTAGGAGTATTTATAAGATGAGTAAAGCCACAGAGGTTTATACTGTTTGTCAGGTGGTGTATAGTTAGTGTCTGCCAGTCAATGTTAACATCCACTAAGATAATAGTTTCATTCGGTATTGTTTCAGGTATCTAGGCTAGAATATTTTCTAAAATGGGAATGTTTTGCCCAGGAGGGATGTATAAAACAACTATGCAGATGTTCTTTGATGAGTTAAGTTATAGAAATGTTATAAAGATTTCGACTCTGCAGAATTTTAGTATAGTATTTGAGTATGGGATAAACTTAGGGAAGAATTAGGGCTGTTCCGCCACCTTTTTTATGTGCTCTGTCTTCTCTGATAATGATGTAACCAGGTGGAAGAATTTCAGTATCTTTTATTTCTGTTTTTAGCCAAGCCTCTGTAATAGCAAGGATGTCTGGGTTAGAGTATGTTAACCAAGCATGAAAGTGTCAGTTTATTGCACATGCTCCTGATATTAAGAGTGATAAGTTGTAGTTTATTTGTCTGTGTAGTAGGAATGGGACATGGATTGGGGTGAATGTTCCTGCACAAGTTTATAGTCATGAAAGAACATCTAGTTGTAGGTGTTTTAAGTAATTTGGGTATTTGTATTAGTTTTAGGTTGTAGTGGTTAGTATTGAGGACTTTATGGTAGGAATAGAAGAAGATCGGTATAGAGATCAGTGTTGGGGTTATTTGGGAGAAGTTTGTGGTGGAGGGATTGAATGCTCATGATGAGTTAATAATTCAGGTATGTTTTTGCAGTAGTGTTGCTAAAGGAGTTGTTAAGGTAGAAAGGAGAAAAAGGAAGAGAAATGAGAGGCATAAGTGAAACAGCATGATTAGTGTAGAGTGTGATAGCTTAAATGGGTGTAGAGGGAATTAGGCTGTTGGAAGTGAAGGAGTTACAGAGGGTAGAGGATAAGTAAAAATACTGTTGAATAGTAGTGTAGAAAAAGGGAGTGTGGTTAGAGTAATATGTGTGAGGTGTAGGAGGGGGATGTTGTGTAGCAGACTGATTGGGGTATAGTTGGAACTGGAGGGAGTTTGCAAGTGGTAGAGCTAAAGGAAGTACAAGTTTATAAAAGAAGAGTGGTAGGTTGTCCTAGTATCTTTTCTGGAATGTAAGAAATAGAGGGGTATTAAAGGCTAGACTATAATGATGTAGTCAAAATAAGAAAAATTAGGGGTTATTTGGGGAAAGTAAAGAGTACAGTGTGGTTCCACACCTGAAGTCAATTCCTCACTAGTCAGATCCGACCATAAGCTAATCACCCTAGATATCCACATCCCATACCCATTAAGGAAACCACGGTAAACATTTTCTCCAAAGCCAACTTCATGCTTCTTAAGACAGAAGTGGTGAACTTCATGACACCCATGCAGATGGATAATACAGTTATGACTGCTGAATCCTACACAAATGCACTCTATAAGCTCCTGAAGCCAGGTACCCAGCAGCCATACCCAGCTCTATCCCATAGGGATACAGTCCTCTCTCCATTGCTCCTTCTTTTCTAGCTTTCTATAATTCACTAGCTTTACTGAATTGTACCTTTTGTCCACATGGTGATATACTACACTAGGCTTGTATTGTATCCCATATCCTTTCACTCTTGGATTACATTATTGTCTCCAATCTAGTTTCTTAGCTCTAACTGGCTGATTCTGTTATTTCTCCTACTATCTAGCTAAAGTACTTTTTATTCCACTCTATCCATTGTATCTCTATTAGTTGTACTAGGACTCCCCACTCACCTGGATCTCCCAAGAGTTACCACAGTTATTAGCTGCTCATTGATTGTGTCTGGTAGCTCTTCCTTTACTTGCTCCTACCTGCTCCATTCGCCCTTCAGGCTCACGCCACTCCCCTATCCTACCCCCAAATATCACCCACCCCCAGTGCATCTACCCTCATACTTCTTAAGCCACACCCCTTCCTGCACCATCCAATAACCCACTCCTTCTTATTACATGCCACTCCATTTCTTACCTAATCACCAACTGCTTCTCATTAACACTACTACCTTAGATAATACCTCCCTATCACCTACCTCTATGCTCATCCCAATCTCCTCTCTTTAACTATCTTCTTCCCTTAATATGTCCATGATATACATACCTACATACATACATCTGTTTCTCTATCTTGTAATCCTATCCTCTCTCTCTGTACCCTATATCCTCACCTGCTATGAACACCTATACTATAGGGAATTTCAACATCCCTTAAAACAAACAACACCTCTAACTCAGATAGTCTCACAAAACCACATTAACATAACATCCTCTTCCACCTATCTTTTACCAAAGTATCATAGAACAACCCATATTAATTATTCCCAAGTCAGTAAACATTATACCATTTTCTGTAGATTCCTAAAACTTACACACAGTCTTCAACAACACCTTCTAATACATGGTGATATCCATCTAAACCCAGGCCCAAACATTAACATCACCACACAGCCCCAACTATTACAACCTCCCACTCCTCACACCCTCACTAGCACCCCCAATTCTCTCTTCATAGCTCAACTCAATATATGTAGCCTAAACAATAAAATTAGCCAACTTCATGCACTGTTAGCCATACACTCTTTTGACATTCTTTGTCTAACAGAGACATGGCTCAAACCAGTATCCAAAACAACAAAATCACCCCACCTAGTTATAATATTTTGAGAGTTGACCATACTACAAAGAACGGTGGAGGTGTGGCAATACTCAATAAATCTGAGTTACAAGTTTCTTCACTAGATGTTCAATTACCCTCACCTAGTAATGTTGAAATCCTTATTTCTAAGCTTCAGATTAATGCCAGCAAATCCATATATATAATTTGGTCCTACATACCTCCAGGCAATAATATTACAACCCTTGAAAATGACCTCTGCTTGCTCTCTCCATCCTTCCCATGAGAAACTATAGTGCTCGATGATTGTAATATTGACTGGAACAGCTGTATGTCTGACAACCCAACTTCTCATATAAACCTATATGGGTTTTCCAAAACAATCACCAACCCCACCAGAATCCATAAACCTAGTAAAAAACAAAGCACCTTAGACTGGATATTAATAAATAACCATCACCACTCATATAAAGCAGGTATCCTTCCTGATGACATTAGTGACCACTCACCTACTTATATTATTAGACAAAAGACTTTTATTCCCAACCAAACCTTCTTTAGAACTACCCAAAACAACAAAACATTTAACCTAAAAACCTTCCAAGCAGAACTTAAAGCTTGTGATTGTCACCCCTAAAACACCTCCCTCTCTTCAATGCAGTGTCATACTTTAATTCGAAATTCTTGCAAATCCTAGAATACCATGCCCCCACTCACACTGTCAGAACCAGGAGCAAAGTTGCTCCTTGGCTCACAAAAGAGACTAGGCTTAAAATATTACAAAGAAACAAAATCTGGGCCAAATGGAGACCTACTAAAAATCCAACTGATCATCAAAACTTTAAACAGCTGAGAAATGCCACTAAAAAAATCAATATTGCTTGATAAAAAGAACTTTTACTTTAATCTCCAGCAAAGACATCAACAAAACCCACAAAGTTTCTGGTCAGGTATTAATAGACTTCTATACCCAGGACAAACCAAGACACCTACCCCTTCTGGTTTCTCTCATAACTCCCCCAAAAAGATTGTTGATGCTTTCAACAACTTCTTTACTGAAATCGTCCAAACTCTAGCTAATACCCTACCACCTGTTAGCTCAGTCTTGCCTTCCTCCACAACTAGACTACATCCTACATTTCAGTTCCAACCAGTTCCAACATCTCTTATCTACACACTACTTCAAAAGCTTAAACCTTGTACACCCTCAGCTGACATGCTGCCAGCTCAATACCTGCAAATTGCAGCTCGAGTGCTTGCCTATCCCATTTCCATCCTAATCAATAGAACCATTACTGAAGGTACCATCCCATCTGTCTGGAAAATCTCACATATTATCCCACTACATAAGGGCGGTAACTCAACCGAACTCGCAAACTTTCATCCCCTAGCCCTACTCTCTCCATTAGCTAAAATCATGGAAAAATGTATCCACCGGCAACTACTTGATCATCTTCTCCAAAATAACTTATTAGGTGACTGTCAGCATGGCTTTAGGCCATTCCATAGTACTACTACTGCACTCTTATCCTTTTCTGACTGTATTAATAAAAAAATTAAATAACAACCTGCTTTCCTCTGCACTCTTTATTGACCTCTATAAAGCCTTTGATATGGTTAACCATCATTTAGTTCTAAATATACTTTAATCACTTTCATTGGCCCCCCAAGCAGTGAAATGGTTCAAGTCCCACCTAGAAAACAGGCAGCAAGCAGTCCTCTGGGACAATAACTTATCCACTCACCTCCCTATTACCCTTGGTGTCCCTCAAGGCTCTATCTTGGGACCTGTCCTTTTCTCTATCTTCATTAATGATCTAAATGCTAACCTTCTTCAAGCCACCTGCATACAATATGCAGATTGATTCCACATTAATCTGTACTGCTGCCTCTTCTGCTGAACTCCATCACCCAAAAAGTATTTAACTTAGTAGAAAGCTGGTTCCTCCAATGCTGTCTCCTCCTTAACCCTAAAAAAAATAAATTACTCCTGTTCACTCTCTCACAGAAATCCTCCTGTATAAATTTCACAGTTACATCCAATAATGGCACTCTCATAGCACCCAATGTGACTACTAAACTCTTAGGTGTCACAATTGACCATAACCTGAACTTCGATTCATATATTAACTTAACCATTAAATCAATTAATAGAAAACTAGGTCCCCCGTAGAGGATTAAACCTTTCCTTACTCCTTTAGCTAGAACTACCATCACCCACACTCATCTTATCTCTACCCTCCTTTATGCCTCCATCATTTATACAACTCTATCCAAAAGTAACCTGAACAAACTGTTACCCTCCTATTGTAACATTGCCAGATTTTCCACTGGCTCCCCATTTAGAACCCACCATTGTCTAAATCTCAAACAGCTAGGATGGCTTGAACTGCAAAATCAGCAACTTACTATCACCCAAAACATTTTGCACCATCCCAATAATACCCCAATACTCAGCAGCCTTATCTCCCCATACAAAAATCTTACAACCCTACGCTCAGCTAACAAATTACTAGTGGCCACCCATAAAGCCAATAATAGATCAGGTGACTGTTTTTTCTCAAACTCTATGGGAAAAATTTGGAACAGGCTTCCCAGTGAACTAACATCTCTTTCTTCAACAATACTTTTCAAGAAGTAATTAAAACATTCCTTAAAACTCAATGGCTTTGTCCATGCTCTAACCCTGACTAATAACCTCCTGTGTTCCATGCCCTTATTCACTATCTTTTTAGTTCTCTGCCCATACTACTTCTACTGATCTCACTTAATTGGGCCACTAGCTTACTGAATGTTATTACTAGCCTAGTCTCTCTGGATATCTATACCAGAGTATAAACCCTCATAAATCTCCTCTACCTTGTGTATATATGCTTCTGTCTCTCCTGGACTGTAGAATTTGAAAACTACCCACCATGTAGATATTTGCTACTTTTACGCTTGGACTGCAGAGTGTGAAAGTTACTTAAAAACTTGTGCTCTCACCTAACCCACTCAACATGAATTTCCTGCTAGCTTTCTCTGTGATTAATATTAAGCTTTCTACTGTGCGAAATATTCTTTGTTTTATACCTGTAAATTTTGTTATTCACTTGTAATAATGCAAACATATCTTGTATGCAGTTACGCATGTAAAATGTTTTTGCTACTATATTATTATAGGGTACCTTCTTGTATATTATTATTGTCTACCTTCTTGTAATTCATTAGTTTTTACAATTGTTGTTATTATTATTTTGTAGTCTACTTATCTGAATGGAGCTTATCTCCCCGTGCCTCTACTGAAAATGGACATGTATCCAGTTGGACTAGCCTGGTCAACAAATGTAAAATAAAAATAAAAATAAAATAAATAAGCACTTACATGAGTGCATGGATCATGCTATCCAAAACAGAACCAAGATGCTATCCTCGAAAAAAAGGAAGCCAATCTGGTGGTCCCCTGTTATAAACAAACTCTAGAACAAAAGGAAGAAACTGTTGCAAAAGAGAGTAAAATTCTATGAGTGGAGGAGCTCCCTGGTCAGCCTCAGTAAGAAGCTGAGATCCCTTATAAGGTCCTCCAAAGCTAGCTATGAAAACAAGATCACCACTGATTCTAAAGACAGCCACAAAGCATTCTATAGCTATGTCAAGAATCTCAATGGCAACACCCAGATCTGCTCTGAGTTACAGCACAATGGCACAAAAAATACAGAACCAACTGATATTGCCAACATCCTGGCAGATAGGTTCAGTGCTAACTTTACCCCCCTCTCACTCCCTAAAGGGCCCATATCTATACAGGAAGAATGCAGAGTCCCTGTAATCACAACTACACAACTAAAAGCAGCACTCTCTAAAGCCAAAAACACAGCATCCATGAGACTGGACAACATACCAGGCAGTGTTTTACATGAAATTCAGAACAAACTGGCTCCCCACCTAAGCACCATGTTCAGTCATAACCTCAAGTCAGGCTTTGTGCCCACTGAATGGTGCACATCAACAGTTATCCCACTTCACAAAGGGGGAGCCACCACTGCTCCTGGAAATATCGCCCTATTAGCCTGATGAGACTGGTCTGCAAGGCCATGGAACATATCATCATGGAATTCATAAACAAAGACATTGGTAACCTCCAAACTCTAGACCCCACCCAGTTCAGATTTGTGAAAGGCAGATCATGCCTCCTGAACCTGGTCAACTTCTTTGAGGAAGTCACCAAAGCCATAGACGAGGGTAAGGTGGTTCACCCAGCCTATCTTGACCTCGCCAAGGCTTTCGACACCATCCCCCATTCTGGAATTATAGCTAAAATCACTAAACTAGGCATAAATCTCTATGTCATAAGATGGGTTGCCAACTGGCTCACTGACAGAACCCACACTGTAAAAGTTGCAGACTCCAAATCTGACTTCAAACCAGTGACAAGTGGAGTACCACAGGGTTCAGTCCTGGGACCTCTCCTGTTTGGTATCTACTTCTCTGAAGTACAGGCTAACACAGAAAGCCTCTGGCTAACGAAGTTCACAGTTGACTGCAAACTAGGAACTATAGTCAAGTCCCGAAATGATGTGGACATCCTACATTAGGGCTTCACTGAGACAGATGCCTGGTGTCAGAGCCATGGCCTCAAGCTCAGTGACACAAAGTGCATTGTTATCCCCTTTGGTAAAAACTCTGTACCTATGAACTACCACATAGGCGGCAGTCTTCTTAATGCTGAATGTGTGATGAGACCTTGGGACCCAGGTGGACAGTAGTCTCTCCTTTGATAATCACATTGCCACAGTAGTCAGGAAATCCTTCTACATAGCACACCTCATCACAAAAGGGTTCTCATCCAGGAAAGAAGAGGTAATTGTTCCACTCTACTCGACACTCATTAGACCCATTATAAAGTACAACACCCCTTTTGGAATGTACCTCACAAGACATCTGCAGCAGCTGGAAAGGCCACAGAAGTACCTCACAAAGAGGATAACTGGCCTCAAACAGCTTTACTCTGTAGCATATCACCTACTCCGATGTGATCTCTGCCTAACATATAAAGCTATGTCAAACCCAGAGCTGTTGGACATGCTACACCTAAAGAAATTCCAATCCCTCCAAGCTGCACACTCTAGGGACCTAAACCTTGTCACCACAATAAACAGGACATGCTGGAGGGATAGATTCCTGTCCCAAAGACTTCCCATACTCTGAAACAAGCTACCCAACTATGTCAAGCAAAGTTCCTCATTAACACTCTTCAAGAAAAATCTTGATGAGTGGATGGGAAATAGGAAATACACCCAGGGATCACTTCTGTGGCTCTGCTTGACAGGGGCACAGGAAATTAACTTTCTTGGGTTGGCGTAAGCCAAGGAACTTTGTTGGCTAGGCTTACTTAGGCCCTTGGGTCGATAGCCTAGTACCTACCTATGAACCTTTGAATAGATAGCTACTATTAGGGAGGATGTGATTATAAATGAATATAATGCAAAGCAGTATGGAAGGGAGAAAGATAGTTGGGAATGGGGCTAAAAATTAAAAATGGATAAGGAAGTAGAAAACAAGAAACAGATATGTATAGAAGTAGTAAGGTGATTTGGGGAGGGCTTTGAAAAAACCCTACCATCGAGTCAGTTTATAGGTCAATTTATAACTGTCCACAATCACTTTATAGTCAGAACAAAGCAATTAATAAAGAGATGCAACAGGTTTTCTGTCATTTCATGAGACTAAATACCTGGCATATGCACTATAGTCTACTGGTCAAACAAAAGGAGACAGTGGCCAACTTAGTAAGGGATCCCACTATTTCACAGAGCAGGCATGTATTTAACTGATTATAATTAATATGACGTAAGGTTCTTTATGATACATATGCTTACATGAAACAATGACAAAAGTCTCAGTAAACTTGTAGGTGTAGAGCTTTGTGACAGAGCTCCTGCAATATCAGGGTCAGATGTAGTGACCATGGGCTCTGAAATGAAAGAAACAAAACTCTACTAAGCTATAAAACTATATTAAGGCACTAAAATCACCTTATCATATACATATTACACCCTTCTATAACCTGATAAGCACTGTGCCATCTACCACCCTCTGTCAGTAGGCAGACGTGGAGTGGCCTCTATCCCACAACAGCAAAAAAACACTAATATTAACCACACATTCTCTGCAGATGTCTCCAAAGCAGCTATAGGCTCTTGAGTGATGCCTGTAATACCCACTACTATTTTGTTACTTTCTAGCATATTTCTGTAGCATGATGACAATGGCTACTGCTTTTGTCATGCAGTTTCAAGGCTTGTAGCACAGCAGTTATGCTTATGAGGCAATTTTGTGTAAACATCTCTGAATTTGGCATTTAGCACAATGGCTGTATCTTTGGATTATGCAGTGAATCATGTGCCTGAATGTGTACACTCAAAAATTACTGTGAAGAGCAATGTGCATGTATGGGTAGATCTGTGACCACTCCAGAGCAGCAGTCTGTTAATCAGCTTCATGGCCTCTAGGAGCAGTATAGAACAACACTGGGCAGGGACATAAGCTGTACAAGATGCAAACATTTAACCCAGTGTGTCTTTCACCCCCTAAATACCACCCCTGTGTGCCATTCATTAACGTACAGTTATATAGTGGCATTGGGTTCCATTGTGCAGCCTTGCTGCCCATTGATGCATATCGCTTGTTACCCACAGCATGTGGTGTTGCAAATTTGTTACCATTTTCATCTAGACTGTCTTCTCTGATCTGGCCGTGGTGTCTGAAGGTGCTGAGTGTAGGAAAGCTTTCATATGTTGCAGGAAGAAAATAAAAAGGGGTGATCTATGCCTAACCTACAAGGCACTCTGAAATCCAGCCCTAAAGGAAGTATTACACATTTGCAAGACAAACTGCATGAAGATTATCTGATCCAAGGATCTAAATCTGGCCTCTGACATGAACAAAACATGTTGGAGAGACATGCGTGTATCTCAGATATTAGCCCTTCTCTGGAACAGGCTTCCTATTTCCATAAAGCAAAGCTCTTTATTATCCCTCTTCAAACACAGTTTGGATCAATGTATAGGGAATCATAAATTCACCCCTGTGGTGGTGCCCATATCCCTTTTGGACAGGGGCAGTCGGTAAAATACTCAGACATAGGTACATACCTAAGTCATCCCTAGCCCTTAGGGATTGAAAATTGGGTAAAATTCAGGCAATAATGCTAGGCTTGTAAGGGTTCTTGATGTGTTAGATTAGTAATCTTATATGAACCTAAGAACCTGTAAAAACCTTTCTGTAACTCCAGCCTAGGAACCTCTATGAGCAGCTGCTGGGGAACTCTTATGAGAGTCCACTTGTACAAAGTAGATGCCTGACAGTGTCTTGCTAGGCTAATAAATGATGTCACATGTATCACCCTCTGGTGCACATCACAGATGTAGATGCAATGACCTGAAGAGGTGCCACAATGATCTTTTCAGAGCCACTGTTAACTTCTTAGCTGAAGAGAAGATGATATTGGAGAAAGTGTACTGGAGTTTTATAGTAGGTGGAAATGACAGGTGCCTTCTTGTGATTATTTAGGCATAGATTTTCAGTGATATGCAGGACACCGAGTCTTGGCTACCTTTTATTTCTGTTTCTCACCTCCTGGTGAAATAGGAGAAATCAGATGATTTGCCATAGATGTCTGACAAGACTCATCAGACATAGAGGTTCAATATACCATTAATGTTATAGCTGCACATGTTTTACATATCTCATAAAATATAGCCTGCATATGCCTCCTGTAACACATACCTTATCATCACGGGCTGAGCTGTTCTCCCATTCATACTGCCTCTAAGTAGCAGTAAAATACTATTAATTATGCAATATTGGTAATGAACACTAGCTTCAAAATGGTGGTGCACCATCACTCTGAGTGTCATATTGTACTTCAGACCTAAAAAAGTGATATCCTACATTGCTACATTCATAGGACTGCCTAGCTCTGCCTACCAAGAATTATTCTTCCATTGTCCATTCATCCCCCTTTTCCAGTAATTGATACATATGGCATATCAGGGCAATGTCTCAGGAAGGTGGCTGGTTTACATTTACTAGTGGCTATCCTATTTCATGGTACATTACTACCTCTAGGTTGGTGGTCCATGTTTTCATTTTTGAGGTTTTGCCCCATGGTGCCATGCTTTGGGTAGAAAATGTCTGACTCCTGGATTTGCTCAGGCCAGCTTTCTTGGTACCTGAAATCACTCTTTGCAACTCATGTACTATCCCATGCCATACATGTAGTGGGGCCTGGTTAGGATTGTGTTTAATCTAGGCTGTTGTGTGACACTTACTACTGCTGAATTTTTTCATCTGATAGTTATATTGTATTTTGTTTGTCATTGAATAATAAATAACATAGGTTCATAGGTTCATACTAGGCTATCTGCCCTAGGGCATTTATAAGCCTAGCCAGAGTGTGTTTGGCTTTCGCCACCCATTTTAAATTAAATTTGCTATGCCCTTTTTAGAGGTTAGTATACTGTGCATCTGTCTAACAGTGACACAGAAGTGATACCTGGGGTAAACCTACGATCTCCCATCCACTCATCAAGATTCCTCTTGAAGAGAATCAATGAGGGATTCTGCCTAACCTGGACTGGGATTTTATTCCAGAGTGAAGGGAACCTCTGGGTTATGACTCTGTCCCTCTAGCATGTCCTATTTATTTCAGTGCTGAGGTTCAAGTCTCTCGAGCGTGTAGCTCGATGGGATTTGGATTTTCTGAGGTGCAGCATGTTCATTAATTTCGGGTTGGACATGGCTTTATACGTCAGGCACAGATCGCCTCTGAGCAGGCGGTATGCCACTGAGTAGAGCTGGAGTTTCTTTAACCGGGCAGCATATGGCATCTGTTTGAGCCCTTTGATCCTCTTGGTGAGGTACTTTTGAGGTCTTTCCAGTTGCCGCAGGTGTCTGGTAAGGTACATCCCAAAAGGGGCATTGTACTCAATTATGGGCCTGATGAGGGATGAGTAAAGTTGCACGATGACCTCCCCTGATCTAGATGTGAATCCCTTCATGATTAGGTGGGCTATATAAAATGTTTTTCTAACTACTTTGGCCACATGGTTGTCAAATGAGAGATTGCTATCAACTTGGGTCCCCAGGTCCCTAATTACTTCTTCTGTACTTAATGGATTACCACCTATGTGGTAATTTGTGGGCACTTTGTTTTTGCCAAAGGGGATGACTATATACTTTTTGGCGTTTAGCTTGAGGCCATGGCTCTGGCACCAGTTGTCTGTTTCTATGAGGCCCTTTTGGAGGATGCTTGTGTCGGCTGGAGAGTCGATTATGGCGCCCAGTTTGCAGTCATCTGCGAACTTAGTCAGCCACAGTCCTTCCATGTTGGCCTGTACCTCCGAGAAATATATACCGAACAAGAGAGGTCCCAGGACTGAGCCTTGTGGGATGCCACTTGTAAATGGTTTGGAGTCTGACATGGCTCCAGCAATTCTAACCATGTGGGTTCTGTCCTTGAGCCAGTTTGCAACCCATCTAGTGACATAGGGGTTTATATTTAAGCTGGTGAGCTTATCTATAATGCCTGAGTGGGGTATTGTATCGAAGGCTTTTGCGAGGTCCAGGTAGGCTGTGTGGACCACCTTCCCCCTCGTCAATGGCCTTGGTGACTGTTTCAAAGAAATCGACCAGGTTTAAGAGGCAGGATCTGCCCTTAACAAAGCCGAACTGGGTAGGATCCAGTGTCTGTAGGTCCCCAATATTTTATTTATGAGGTCCATGATGATCCTTTCCATAGCTTTGCAGACCAAGCTAGTCAGGCTTATGGGGTGATAGTTTCCAGGATCCGTTGAGGCACCACCTTTGTGGAGAGGGACCACTGTTGCTGTACGCCACTCTTTGGGTACATATCCTGTAGTAAGGCTGAGATTGAACAGTAGTTTTATGTTTGGGTTTAGCTCTTCTTGGAGTTCATGTAGGACGCAGCCCGGGACACCGTCTGGTCCCATTGATGCTGTGTTTTTTGCTTTGGAGAGGGCGGCTTTTACCTGAGCATCTGAGATGTCAGGGGAGCAGCACTCTGCTGGGATAGATATTTGCCCTTTTGGTGGGGGGGGGAGTTTGCTCTGAACCTGTCAGCTAGGATGTTGGCAATGTCTGTGGGTTTGGTGTATTTTTTGTCATTTTGGACTAATTCTGAGCATATCTGTGAATTCCCACCCAGGTTCCTAACATAACTAAAGAAAGCCTTGTGATTATCCTTAGTGTCCTGTGCAATTTTTCTCTCGAAGCTGGCCTTAGAAGATTTTATGAGTGCCCGTAGTTTTTTGCTAATACTGATCAGAGATGCCTTCCCTTTTGGGATTTTGCTCTATCATGTAGTAGCTTCCTCCTTCTATTGTATAGTTTGTTTATGGCTGGGGTCCACCAGACAGGACGTCCGCCTTTGGAGGATTGGGTCTTGGTTTTATTTGGGATTGCATGATCCATGCATTCCTGAAGGTGTTCATAGAATGCGTTTATAAAGGATTCTGCGGTCTGGGCAGTATTTTCCACAGGCCCAGGGGCTTTGAAGGATTCCACCTCGGTTTTGAGGAGTGTGAAATTTGCTTTAGAGAAGTTTTTCACTGTGGTTTTCTGGGCAGGGGGTGGGGTCAGGACGTGAATATCCAGTGAGATTAGTTTATCTTCTGATCTTACCAGTGAGGGATACACTTCTGGTCTGGAGCATAGAGTCCCCATGTTGGTGATGATCAGGTCCAGTATGTTTTCCCCTCTTGTGGGAGTGGTAACAAGTTGTTCCATAGCATTTGAGTTTATAAATTCTAGGAACCTTTGGGCTAGGGTGTTGGAGCTAGAGTAATGCTCCCAGTCTATGTTTGGGTAGTTGAAGTCACCCAATATAATGGTGTTTGGAGAGACCTTCATATTTTCCAGTGTTCTCTGGAAGGCCGAGTGTGGTTCCTGGGTTTGGGAGGGTGGTCTGTAGCAGGCTATAAACTGGAAGGCAGTTTTACCCACTGTTAGTTGCACATGGATAGTCTCTGATGCTTCGTGCTGTGCCACCAACCTGGAGGTGTGGGTATCTTTGACGAATATTGATACTCCCCCTCCTTTTGTTGTTCGGTCCAAGTTTTGGGGCCGAAAAGCATGGTATGAGGTATAACCTGGTAGTGCTGGGGTGCTCTCGGGAGCCTTGAACCAGGTTTCTGTTACTGCACAGATATCAATGTTCTCCATGCTAAGGAGAGTTTCGAGTGCATGCATCTTGAGGTTTAGATTTCTGGTGTTGAGTAGCATTACTCTTAGTTTCTTATCCCTTGTGATACCTATGGAGGTGGGTTTGTCTTTTGAGCCTTGCCTATGTTACTGCTACAGGTATTGTCCAAACTTTGCAGTACACATTAGTGATAATTACTTGTGTTTTTCTCTTCTTATCACTGTCCCTTTATATACATGTTTTTCTCTTTAATAAGCTTCAGATTTTCTGTAGTATTTGCAAAGGCAGTTGATGTGATGTGGTAGTGGCCACCACACTGTTCTCTTGCTTTGCCATCACCTGCTGGTCCCTTGCTGTCTCTAGCCCAGCCTCTCTCCAGGATGACATAGGTCATCCAGTGAATCCAGTGAGAGGTTGCCTGGATGGTTCCTGTTGCCCTTGGGTGGTCTGGCTCTTATGAAGGGTATAGTCTGCAGTCAGGAGGCGCCATGGTGGGTCATGATACATCAATCAACAGGAAGTGGATGGCCAGGTAACAGTATTGTTGGGCCAGTGTGGCACCCTTATTGGCAGTCTGGTGGATATCTTCATGTGATTAGCAGAGTCACATAGCTGCTTGGATCTTGCCAGTGGGCCAACAGTGGCTTAATCCAACCATGGGGGCAGTTGTAGAGATGACAGACCTCTGACTAGATTTGACACTGGGCAGCATGACAGTCAACTATCACCTCACCCTATTCCTCCAACATGGTGTTCTCTGTGCTGGTGGGCTAATTACCTCCCCAGTTTGTAGACCAGTCTCCCCTTCACCCATTACCCAGTCTGTCTGCCTATCTGTGTCTATCCTTTGTGTTCCCCATTTATGTTGGCACTTTCCCTGTTGGCCTTTGTGTTTCATTTGTGTATATATGTCTGTCTGTCCCTGCTGCCATACAAGTTCCCTCATTCCTGCCTACATCTTCCTCGTGTTACTTTCCCTTGCCTAGGCTTCTTGAAAAATGAAAAAATAGGCTTCTGTACCCCAGAAAATGTACCACTGCTCCACCCCTCCATCCCATGCTTCCCATCTCCTCATCCTTCTGTATGTTGCTCTGCTTGCTCTTCCCTCTTTCTGACACTCTTTGTATATCCAGACCATTCCCATTTATAGTAAAAACACAGTAGGGACTTTGCTGTGTAACCCTTATCAGGCTCTCATCTTGTATAAGCATGCATCATAGCATACCTCTCATCTGTCCAGATTTTCAGTGAATGCCCAGATTTTTGCCTCATACTATCAGTCTGTGCCTCATAAAATTTGTGGTCTTCTGACAATCGTTGGGGACCGAAGTCACTAAATAATGACAGACATTTACGTTTCAGGTTTATAAGAGCCATTTTTAAAACCTGTCCTTATTTTTAGGCCTTTGTCATTTTTCTTGTGTTAAGAGGTTGAGAGGTATGCATCACAGTGAGCAGGCATCATGCATGTTTCAGGGCTTATTAGGTTAAGTGACTTCTGTTATGCAATGCCAGTCACTACATGGCCTTTGGGGTTGGGGTTGCCAGCAAATTCCCTTAATTACTTTTACTCCATCATACAGTGTCACTCCTTCTACATCGTTAATCAGCTACGGGCCACATTGCTCTGCTTCAGCTTCACTATTTTGCCTTTACATAGCCACGTAATGATTTTTCTGAATCCAGTCCTCATTCTTTAATTTCATTTTTTTCATATTTTCATATCATATATATTCCCAGAAAGCCTAATTATATGTTTCATCATACAATAATTTTGGTGATACAGGTAGCAAAGTCACACTACTGATACAGTATGAAAAGGTACATAATAAATGCAGACAACTCCCTTTCCATGTAACATGTAGTTGCATACATGATAATTATATTTTTTAGTAAGTACTGAGAACATCAGAAAAGCAACAGTTATGTACATACAATGTGACACATTCCATTCTAACCATTTCATTCTAAGCAAGCACTTGGGGATAAAATAAGCATAACATAATTTGAATGTTCAGTCGTCAAGTGTGACAGGAAGATACGCACATGAAAAGTAATTAAAGATAATAGATAAGGATTATGATTTGTAGCAAAAACAGGTGGCAGCATCCTTCCTATAATGTAATTAATTATCCTAAATGATACACTCAAACTACAAGTAACTGAAAACTTTAACAAACTGCACATTGTCATTAGAGCTTTGCTGAAGTGATCTAAAACAGCTGTGCCTGATTTTCTAATAGTGATGCAGCTATATGTAAAATGTTTGAATATTTATTCACCATGGTAATTCAAACCTCTGATTACAAGGGAAGGTATTACTGATAACACTGTCATATGCTCTTCTGCCTTTCAAACAAAAAAGGATATTGTGTAGGATTTTAGATACAGTGGGAAACCTTGAAACATTTTAAGGCTTGTTTTTAATATGACTGAGGCTCAGTGCTGGACTTTTCCAGTTTCAACCAGCTATATGTATTGGTGTCCTACTGAGCTTGAGCCAGGAGGTCATATCAGCTTTAACCGATTGTCTTATTTGCCACTCAGTAAAGATTTTTTATCATTTTAAAAACTTTTTAGAAGAATTCACTTTAATAATGCTGTTTGGTGCCCTTGCCTTATATAAAACTGGCATTCTAATTCACAGAGTTATCAGACTTAAAACATAAAAAGATTAGCTCACATGATCATTAGTTTCACATATAGGACAGTTTAATTTATAAAGCAACATCTCAATGAAGTCACACATATGCAGTTATTTTCAAAGGTATAGAGTGTAGAACAGACTAGTGGTACATTTTGTATCTGTGGCTTATCTAAGACTGTCTCCAGAGTAACCAGGCAGCAGGTATGCCCCATTAATTTATTATAATTGTATATGTATTGTATCATATTAGTATTGGTTACAGTATGAAAGTTCATAAGTTCATAGGTTGGTACTAGGCTATCAGCCCTAGGGCCTATACAAGCCTAGCCATAACAATTCCCTGGCTATTTCTTCCCACACTATTTACTTCCCTGGACCCCTGTCTAGCAGGCCGACTGACGTGATCCCCAGGGTGAATTTACTTTCTCCCATCCAATCGTCAAGGTTCCTTTTGAAGAGGGCCAAAGAGGCACTCTGCTTGACATGTATGGGCAATCTATTCCAGAGTCTGGGGAGTCTCTGGGTCAGGAACCTATCCCTCCAGCATGTTTTGTTTATTGTGATGACAAATTTTAGATCCCTGGAGCATGTGGCTCTGAGGGATTGGGATTTCTTTAAGTGTAACATGTCCAATAGCTCTGGGTTTGACATGGCCTTGTATGTTAAGCAGAGATCGCCTCTGAGTAGACGATATGCGACAGAGTATAGCTGGAGTTTTTTAAGGCGGTCAGCATAGGGCATCTGCTTCAGGCCTGTGATTCTTTTAGTGAGGTATTAATGCGACCTTTCCAGTTGTTGCAGATGTCTTGAGAGGTACATACCAAATGGGGCATTGTTTTCTATAATGGGTCTAATGAGGGATGAGTACAGTGGGGCAATGACCTCCTTTTTTCTGGATGAAAAGCCCTTAGTGATGAGGTGTGCCACATAGAAGGATTTCCTGACTGTTGTGGAGATGCGGTTATTGAAGGTGAGATCACTGTCCACCTGTGTCCCTAAGTCTCTTTTCACACTTTCGGTGTTTAGTGTACTACCACCTATGTGGTAATTCACGGATACATGTTTTTTCCCAAAGGGGATAACTATACATTTCTTGGCATTGAGCTTGAGCCCATGGCTCTGGCACCAAGCATCTGTTTCTGTAAGGCCCTTTTGTAGAGTATCCACATCATTTGGGGATTCAATAATGGCTCCCAGTTTGCAGTCATCTGTGAACTTTGTTAGCCAGAGTCCCTTAGTGTTGGCCTGTACTTCAGAGAAGTAGATGCCAAACAAGAGCGGTCCCAGGACTGAACACTGAGGTACTCCACTTGTCACTTGTCTGGAGCTGGATTTGGAGTCGGCTACTTTTACAGTGTGGGTTCTATCAGTAAGCCATTTAGCAACCCATTGGGTGACGTAGGGATTAATGCCCAGCTTAGTAAGTTTATCTATGATTCCAGAGTGGGGGATGGTGTCAAAGGCCTTGGCAAGGTCTAAATAGGCTGTGTGGACCACCTTACCCTTGTCCATGGCTCTGGAGACTGATTCAAAGAAGTCAATCAGGTTCAGGAGACAAGATCGGCCCTTCACTAACCCAAACTGGGTGGGGTCCAGTGTCTGAAGGTTGCCAATGTCAGTACATGTGTCAGTACACCTTAAGTAGCCTTATGCTGTACTAATGTTATGGACTCCAATGTTATGTACATCAGACTTGTTTTTAAGCTCTGTATTTCTTAAGTATAGTTAAAAGATCCATGTATGCTGTCCTCATGGACTCAGAAAAGAGCCAAAACATGGCATATTTACAGCTAGTAAGGTCTGCCTTTATTGGCCTGAATGTAACAGTAAAGACTTTAAAAAAGTGAAAGTAAAAAGTCATAGGCATTCATAAACCATGTAGTTATAATACTGGTATGTCCTCAAGGCTCATTTGAAAATACGCCATGGGTCTACACTACACTACAGGAGGTTTAAGGTATTACACGGTGAAGACTTTTAACAACCAATTCAGTCAGTATTCAGTCTGTTCAGTAATAACCAAGTTTAGTTTCTAGGCAAGAGAATGAGGAAACATTTTTATTGCTATGCATTTTATTGTAACTTCAGTATGCTATACGAGTTTGCAAGGGTGCCCTCAGGCAGGTGCAAGGGGGTTCACTTGCACACTTGCACCCCCCCCTGGAACTGGCTGGCCGGGAGATTCATTTTCCTTTAAAAATATATGTATTTTGTTTTTTTAAGGGTGTTCTTCTTTAAGAATGCCCTTTGAGACCAGTCGCACAGACACAACAGGTGATTGTGTTCTGTTTTCATCTTCTGCATCTGTGCAACCAATGGTTTACGTCTTCATCTTCCACGCCCACACTGAATTTGAATTCCAGAAAACATTTGGACTGAGGATGAATGTACAGTGAAAGGTAGGTTTGTGTGTGTGTGTGTGTGTGTTTGTAAGAAATAGGTAGGTAGGGGTGTGTGGATGTAAGAACTAGGTAGTAGGTGGGAGAGTGTATGCATGTATGTAAGAAGTAGGTAGGTAAAGTTAGGTGTGTGTGTGTGTGTGTGTGTGTGTGTGTGTGTGTGTGTGTGTGTGTGTGTGTGTGTGTGTGTGTGTGTGTTTGTGTGTATGTGGGTTTAAGAAATAGGTAGGTGTGGGTGTGTGTGTGTGTGTGTGTGTGTGTGTGTGTGTGTGTGTGTGTGTGTGCGTGTGTGTGTGAAAGTGGTAGGTGTGTCTGTGTGTGTGTGTGTGAAGAGGGAGGTAGGGGTGTGTGTGTGTGTGTGTGTGTGTGTGTGTGTGTGTGTGTGTGTGTGTGTGTGTGTGAAGAGGGAGGTAGGAGTATGTGTAGGGGGGAGTTCATACCTTGCAATTATCCAGATTGATGCCTCATATTTTCGATTTGTTTCTCATAAAATTGTGTTTTTCTGGCAAATCATTGATGACTGAAGTCAGAAAATAATGGCAATTATTTGAGCTTTAGACTTCATATCCTTCAGAAAATTAATACTACTGCAAAACGTGTTCTGTGTACTTTCTAAGGCAGTAGAGGGATGTATGTGTGTTCATACCTCTGAAATGTACAGATTTTCACAGAATGTCCAGATTTTTGCCTTATATATTTTTTCGGTGTGTTCCTCATAAAAATTTTTTACAAATCATTGGATGAGCTAAGGATTAAAGTTACTAAGTAATGACATGCATTTGAGTTTCAGACTTCATATCCTTCAGAAAATGCATTGTAACACAAATCCTGTTATTCTAGCAACTTTGTAAATGTGTCCCTAGTTTTGGGCCTTTGTCCCCAACATTATAATGGGCTCTGTACAGATTTCTTGTGCTAAGAAATTGAGAAGTATGGTGTGTGTGTGTGTGTGTGTGTGTGTGTGTGTGTGTGTGTGTGTGTGTGTGTGTGTGTGTGTGTGTGTGTAAGTAACAGGGAGGTAGCATACCCCTCAGCTATCCAGATGTTTGCCCCATATTCCTCCTAAAAAGGATTGAAGTTGCTAAATAATGACAGACATTTGAGTTTTATACATCATATCCTTTAGAAAAATGCATACTAACACAAATCCTGTTATTGTAACAATTTTCTAAACTCATGAAAGCAATATTTATAATCTGTCCCTATTTATTTTAGGCTTTGTCCAGATTTCTTGCACTAAGAGGCTGAGGTGTGTGTGTGTGTGTGTGTGTGTGTGTGTGTGTGTGTGTGTGTGTGTGTGTGTGTGTGTGAGTAACAGGGAGGTAGCATACCCCTCAGCTATCCAGATGTTTGCCCCATATTCCTCCTAAAAAGGATTGAAGTTACTAAATAATGACAGACATTTGAGTTTTATACATCATATCCTTTAGAAAAATGCATACTAACACAAATCCTGTTATTGTAACAATTTTCTAAACTCATGAAAGCAATACTTATAATCTGCCCCTATTTATTTTAGGCTTTGTCCAGATTTCTTGCACTAAGAGGCTGAGGTGTGTGTGTGTGTGTGTGTGTGTGTGTGTGTGTGTGTGTGTGTGTGTGTGTGTGTGTGTGTGTGTGTGTGTGTGTGTGTGTATGTGTGTGTTTGAAATCCTCTAGTTACAGTTAGCAGGTGGAATTTATTTTCCAGTGCATTTTCAAGGAATTGTGAGCTTCAAGGGAAGAGAAGTTTACTTACTGCTGCTCATGCTAATTCTGCTTAAAATTTGCAGCTGTTTTGTTTAGCAAATGGTATCACTATTGTGGTATAGAATTTTAAAGCAGTATTAGTAGTATAGCAGGTAGCATACTTGCATCTTGATACAGAGAGCTGTAGGTTTTGCTGAACCTGTTTTTTCAGTTTGCCACCCATTCCCTATTGCAATATACCAGCTTACCATTTTTTTAATGTTTCATAGGCAATTTATACTTCAAGGGCAGCAGGCACTAAATTTGTAGATGAAACACTGAAATATAAAGTTGTTTTCTAGCCTCAAACTCTTCCTTGGTTTCAGATCTCTTTAATGTTGAATTATTCCAATGACTTTTACTTCTGCAGAGATTGTGCATACTGACTGACATTGGTGGATTGTAATAACAGAAGTTTGAGTGGCCTTTTATGGTTGAAATGTTCTGAATTGGGCAGTTTGTAATTATTGTTTCTTATGTTTTGTTTCATTGCTTACTGGAAAAATGTTCAAAGCTATAAATTTAAAACATGGTCTAACAAATGGTGTTGTATTATACAAGGGATATAATTCAATTATTATATATTATAATTAATACAATCAGGAAGGTGAATCAAAGAACTTTTGCATGATCCTAAAATGTGTGCAAGTGGCCTATGAATTGAAAACAGCCCAAAGGTAAACTTAACCCACCACTGATCAGATGCATTTTCTTTGATTGTGGGTTTCAATGCTGTTTCAAAGGTGGGGAAGTTTTAAAGCTAAGTCTGTTTTCATTGTAAGATTATTGCTTTGTTTTAGCAAATGTCTATCAGTGTTTGTGCTATAAAATTTGAAACAAAAGTTGTAAATTAAATCCAAATATCTGTAATCATTGTAGAAGTAAAGCATAAAACTGTATGCACACTGAGAGTTGTGAACAGTATTACTGGGAAGTAAATAGTGTGGGAAGAAATAGCCAGGGGAATTGTTATGGCTAGGCTTGTATAGGCCCTAGGGGCCAATAGCCTAGTACCAACCTATGAACCTGTGGCAACTGGGGAGAAATAGGCAAGTAATGGGACACTGGAATGGCTGTGTGGGGGGGTTGCTGCATGGGGGCTGAGTGAGGGGTTCTGGGTTTGCACCCCCCTGCAAAATATCCTGTGGGCTCCCCTGCCAGTTTGTCATATAAATATTACCTTTCCCCCTTCAAAGTTCATTTCTAAATATTCTATAAGCAAGCATGAGAGGGAGGTGCCTACAGGATATGCCCACTGCCCCCCCCAACTTCCCTTTGGGGTGATGTTCTCTGTTAGCTTCTAGGAGGGCTATGTTTCTTTCTGTTCAGGAGGTCCCAGTGGCTTCAAGTTCACTTAATGGAAGCTAAAATCCCTCAGGGTCCCTTCTTTGGTATGCTGGTTATGGCTTACCATACCTGGAATTTTTGGGGTGAGGAAGCAACCTTCAGAAGTCCACTGCATTCCATATTTTAGTGGCTTACAGGCTGCAAGTGACCTTCTGCATTCTCTAGAAAGTTACCCCCTTGTCAGGCAAGCTGCTTTTGCTTATGAGGGCCAGTCTCAGCAGAATGTTCAGTTTGAAGGTGATAGCAGCCTGGGATCCAGAAGCCCAGACAGTTTTGGCTGTGACAATGTCCCCTTCCTCAGGGTGCCTTTCCTTCCTACTTCAGAGGAGGGACTTGGATCAGCCGTAAGTATATAGTCATTCAGGACTTTATACAGGATTTGATACTGTGTTCCATGGATTTTAATGAAAAATTATGTTGACTGCACTTCTCACAACCTTGCCAGTCACTGGGAGGTAGTAACTAGTGTTAGTTTCACTTGGGATCCACTTAGGTTCATCTGTATTCATAAAGACCATGCACTTGGTCCAATCCCTTTCCTCTCCCTCAGTTAAGAAGTCCACCTCAGCAAAGAAGAACCAAAAAATGGTGCTTTTTAGGGTTAATTTCTTAGATCCTTTGTTGGTGTATCTTAACTTCCCCCCAAGGGAAACCAACTCTTCCTACCTTTAGGCAATGACTTCTGGGCTGGGCATTCAGTGCATTTCTCATACTTTGTAGATATTTAATGTCACCTTTGTAGTTTCCAAAGAAGAAGGAAAAGTGCATTGTAACGTCTGGTTAAGCATTAGACCTGCGTGGATTGGATGGGGCTATCTATTTTTACCTCCTGTCTTCCAACTAGATCAGTAGATTAGAGGGGTGATGTTTTGGGTGGCTATGGTCATCTTTGAAAGTGACCCAGGTGTTACAAATCATTTTTTAACAGTGACATTTTTTGGCCTTTGGGTCCTTATGTGGCTGAGAAGACAAAATTGATCACTATTGATCTCAGATGACTTGAGGCTGCTTTTAGCTGGCCAGGGTGGTGCCTCCATGGGGGGGGGGGGGTGCATAATCCTTTTTGTTACATAGTTTAGTTGTATTGCTTCTGAATTACTGTAAATGACCAGCCAGGTCCTGTAAACAGAACCCAGAGCTGCTATGAGGTAATCATTATCTTGTGACTCAACTTTCCTTTGACTCCCGAGGTTTCCATGGGCACTTGTTGATAGGACTTGTCCCCATGTGGTGGCTGAGTTAAGTCCTGCCTATGTTTCCTAATGCTGGAAGAGTGGTGCCCCAATATTACTGGTTAGACAATCCCTTGAGTGTTAATTCTGGAATTTATTATTAGATAAGTGTACTTTTTGTTATGGGGGCATTTGGCCATGCACACGGGAGCTCATTAGAAAGTAAATTATTTTCCTAATAACTTTTTTATCTTCAGGCTTTTTTGGTTGCAAAGGCTGCACAGAGGAAGGGAGAAGGTTTCAATTTCTCCATAGAATGGGTTTCATTCCATGTTAAAGAACATTTTCTCCCATTTCCTTGTAGTAGCAGGAACTAGAGGAATGATGAGCAACAGATCCTGTAGGATGCTCCATCAAAATGGTCTATTTGCAGGTTGGATAGGCTGTCAGTTTGCAGTGGCACCTTGGGGTGTGGAGAGAGGGAGATGTTTGCTAGTCTTCACCTCTTGTGGGCAGACTGTCAAGACCTGGTACCTTGGGGCAAAGGGGTCATTGATAGCCTCCACCTCTTTTAGGCACACAGTAAAGATCTTGGTGCCTTTGGGCATTCATCCTACTGGCTTTGTTTCATCAATGCTTGCATGGTCTGCACCTGTGAGCCTTAGTACAATCGTTTATGCCCAATATTCTTGATGCCTGGACAACTTCCATTTCCATGCCTTGGATCTGGGCATGTCCACAGTTATTGCTGGTCCTGATATGGCTTTCCTGTATCCATGATTGTTTTTTGCTTAGGATTCATCTCAGTCATAGGATTGATCAAAATGTGTCTTAATGTGAGATGTACTTTATCAGTGTATCTGCAAACAGGACCCTTTTTGGTAGGTCTGAAACACCCTCCCTCTATCCCCATGTGAGTAGGAGGTCCTTCAGGACAGCACAGAAAGCTGGATTTCTCTGTAAGTCAGGTATATATCTGCTTATATATTTCTTTTTAGCACTGTTGGGGAGTGCCTAGACTTCATTATTGTTGTTGATATGCAGGTGGCTGTTTAATAATGGCGAACTAGCAGGTACAGGGCATGATTGTGCTTACATCACTGGGTGTGACATCATGTTGAACGTCTTCAGAGAGACATGCAGCCATCCCCTAGCAGAGGTATGTAGAATGCTGACTGATGTACTGGGCGAATGGAAACATAGGAGCCATCAAGGAGGGTTTGCATCATAAATCAGCTGATAGGCTTAAAACATATGAGGGAACATAAACAGTTTGTAAAATTCCTTACTATGTTTATAATTAAACCAAAATGTTTGAGTGCACAAATCTAAAAATCCTTCCATATTTACAATGTAAGTTGTGCCTGTGCATAAGATAACTATGCATTTTGCATGATCCAGTATAAGAATATAAATAGTAATAATATATTGTGCTGAACTAAAACTCTTTTATTCCCTAGGAAAATGAAAATAAGAGATATGCTGCTGCTTACAGCTGACAAGTGAAGAGAATCAGAGTGTATGCCTAAACTTCTGTACAGGTAAGGACATTTCAGTCTTAATCCAAAGGGCAAATGAATAAGATAAATAGACTTCGGAGTACCCTAGTCATTAAATGATAGGAAGACTTCCGGTTCAGGGGGTCACATGCCTCACAATCATATGCACACATAGTCTGAATTGGTATTAGAAACAGAGTACAAGCAGATCTAGGAGACTCTCTCCCTCTCTGATGCCCTCCCTGTGGGATGAATAAAATGCCTTGCTGAAGTTTCAAGCAGTTTATTCAGTTATGCTGGTAGATAGATGAGTGTTCGTATTCTATTACTCAGCTAGAGCAAGAAATCTTAGGTAAAGGTGTGGAAACTGTGACAGAGGTTAAACTGTATGTCAGGAAATTTAATGTATTTTACAATGAAAATTGGGGATGGAAGCAACCCTTTTAGAAATGACAATGGTACAATATGGAAAAAGCCCAATGACTTTTGGCCCCCTCTGCACCCCACCATGAGTGTGAATGAGAGCAAATGTTAGGCTGATATCCTCAGATTCCTCAGTAAACCGCTTAGGAAGAAGTTATACAACATTAGCAAAGAGGAACTATCTGCTGTAAAATATTTGAGCAGAGAAAAGGCTCACAGAATCATGAAGGCGGACAAGGGAGGAGGCATTCTAGTCCCAAATACAGTCACTTATAACTGTAAGACTGAGGCAATGCTTGGCAATAACAGGTTTTGCGATAAATGTGATTTTAACACTCTAAATGTTGCTTGTAATAATTTGAGAGAGCAAATAAGAATGCTGTATGAAGATGATTTACTAGATGCCAAGCTTTTTGACTTTTTGGTCACCCCTACACCCAAAAATACCAAGCTTCTTTGGGATCCCAAAACCCCATACGAATATTTGTGATCCTCCCTACAGACCAGTAGCAGCAAGTGGTGGTTCCATAATATCCATCTACCTTGATGCTCAAATAAAACCAATGGCAGGGGCCGAAAAATCTTTTATTTTCGACTCTCCGGATTTTCTGGGTAAAATTAGAGATATTCAAGTCAGCGATTCCACAATCCTGGTCACAACAGATGTGGAATCACTTTATACAGTGCTTCCACAAAGCAACTGTATTCAAACTGTAACAGAGGCATATGAAAAGGACAGGACTCTATTACCAGAAGGGACAGAAGTTCTACAAAGGTTATTGGATGTAACCCTTGTTTAACAACAGATTGTATAAGCAGACTGCTGGAATAGCTATGGGGGTAGCCATAGCCCCAAGCCTTGTCAATGTGGCTCTTGGAAAATGGGGGGGGGGGGGGGGCAGAGAACCAAAGCCCCTATTTTGCATCAATGAAATGACATCTCCATTTCATTGACGGCATTTTTATCTTTTGGTAGGAGAATGAAGCCACACTGAAGGACATTTACAACCATATCATTATTTCCACTAGCATCCTGGGATTTATGAACTCTCACAGCAAATCCTTGGTCATCTTTTTAGATGCAACTATATCTAGTGACACTAAAAACAAATAAACTGTTCAGAAGACCAACCAGGGTCGATATGCTGCTACACAGTAAAAGCATGCATTCCCAGATCAATAATAGAAATGTTATAAAATCTCAGGGGATGAAAATTGCATCTGTCTGCAAAGACCTTAGAGATTTCTTTACAAATCTAATCAGCCTACTCCTTAAGACTTGCTGGCTAAGGAGTACAGCAGTACATTACTGAATTCCATCCTCAACCCCATCAAAACATTAAAGGAGGCGGAGGACTCTGTTTTGTAGGATCCCCAGGGAGACTCCTAGGGCTCAACAGAAACCAACACCAGGAGCTATACGAGGACAAAAGAAAAAGAAGTGTGGCACTTACTTTTACAGTAGATTACAAAACAATCAGAAAGATCATGATCTACAACTGGCTGGTGATTACACACAATGAACAGAAAAACCCTAAGACTCCATCCTTGTTTTGATTTTAGTAGAGACAGGAACATCAGGGACTGGATAGAGTATAAATTTAGACCAGAGGACAATAACAGAGGAACTTACACCTGTGACCACTCTTTTTGCACTTAATGTAACTACATGAGCAACACTGATTGCTTTTTTAGCCCAGTACTCAGGAGAAAAATCATCAGCAACACTGCTTTTGTGATATACTATACACAGGATAATGTAGTTGTTTTTATGTAGAGAAAACTGTGAACAAGTTCAAAGTCATGGTGTCAAACCACCTGTCTGACATTAGTCTCTAGATCCTCAAAAAAGCAACTAGACAAGCACTGCCATGATTTCTCAAGACAACAGAAGCTTCCACTTTCACATCCTGGACAGTATCACTGTGGCTCCACTCAAAGGAAACAAAAATGCCAGCCTCAAAAAAAAAGCTGACTGATCAGAATGGACATCCACAACCACCTTGATCTAAACTCAAGCATCTCCATCAAAAGTGTGCTTGCATTCAGGAAACTAAACCATAAATCATACAGCTAAAACACCTGTACTGTTTAGCCCAAGATTTGGGCATAAACTAGTAAGTAATTGTAATTGCTGCTGTTAATATGAAAAATCCAATAAAGAAATTAGATCTGTAGATCACTGCATCTACCTTTGTATGGTTTATGTGGTGAACTAGTAACACCGGAAACAAGCCACTCTGTTTATTTATTTTTTGTATGTATGTATGTATGGATGTATGTATTTATTTATTTATTTATTTATTTTTTATTATCTCAGGATGTGTACAAAGCTAAACAGTAAATGCCAGGAGTTTGAAAATGCTTTGTAAGTTGTGATGTGTACAAACTTAAACAGCAACTTTCAGGTATTTGAAAATGTTTCTACTATTCATTTGGGACTTGGGGTTTCCTTTTGTTGTTGGGAGTGTGAAAAGGGGGCCAAACACTAGCCTCTTGGTTTGATTGGCAGCCTATACCCATACTGTTTACATCAGCCTCTAACATCATCTAACCCCTCCCCAGCCCCCATGGCAACACCCCCACTCTCAAGAGATTGGTTAATTGTCTTTCCACCTGATCCCTTCCAATTTCCAGTCCTTAATCTAGCCAGGCACAGAGCTAGCTACCCATTTTTTGCCATGAGTTTACCACCTAAAACTTGATAGTAATAATCTGAACATAAGAGCCCCCACTAACTGCTAGAACCCAGAAGAGGCTTGGTAGTGAAGACCCCAGACTGGAACACCCCAGAGCCATGCTCTGAAGCCAGGAGTATTCTACTCACTGTGGATACCAACATAGATATGGAAGTTCTAGCCACTTGGCCTACACTTAACATAGTTTCTACAATTTACAGTACTGTGAAAATAGTTATCGCAAGGCCCCACTCCCCACTGTTGTATTCTTTACACCATAGATACAGTTTGCCTGTGGTTAAGAAGATCTGCATTATCAGAATAAGAACACTCATCCATCTTCCTACTTAACTGAATAAACAATTTGAACCTTTAACAAGGCATTGTTATTCCTCCTATAGGGAGGGCATCAGAAAGACAGTCTCCTAGATCTACTAGCTAAAGTGATTTTATCTGAATTAATACTTTGTTCTCTGTTTCTTGTTAGTCCTGTCACCCTCTGCATCACAGGTGGGAAACCAGGCCTGATTTGAGCTTTATGAATTACCTCTGTTTTCTGAAGTATTATTAGAAGACCCAATGTTTTGATACTTAACAGTCTTATAATCCACATATCCTACTCTGCTACTGCACAAGATATACTTGTAATTCCTTTAGTAATAAGACATTTTCAGTCCTTGCCTTAATGACATATGCATTTTGGAGTCCACTGCATTGCTAGATATTTTGTTCTATAAGTGCCTGATATCAAAGTTTTTATCTGTACCTGCTTCTGATCTCTAGCTAGCAAGTCACCTTCTAAAAGATCATGCTTCATTATAAACATTTCATCTTGTATCCTTACAGTATTCTTTCTAAAGCACAACATATTTTGTTTACGTACAGTGCATATTTGCATCATCAAGCATTTATGTGCAATGCCACTGTGACCTTAACATTGTAACATCATCAGTTTGCAAGACTTAATTGTATTAATTGCAAATAAAAAGAACAACAGAAATTATATTATTCAGTAACAACTCACATCTGAATCACACAGCAGACACAGAAAACATGCAAAAAATTTCATTAATTCATTCCAGTCTGGTGACACACAAATGAGGTGTGCCACTAGCAACCTTCATCCAGCAATGAGTCCAGCTCATTGAATGGTTTGACCTGTGGATGATAGACCAGCTTTCCCAATCTGGGGACTGCAATCACCAGCAGCCTATGAAATCTCTGGTGGAAACTAGGCATTGTGCATGCAACATCTGAAGAAAACAAAGGGGGGTTAACAGGATGTGCAGATACACACACATCATGTGCACTGATATTGTTGCATGTTGCTCTTATAGATAGGAATACTGACCAGCCACTGCATAATAATTCCTTCCTGCATCTGTCCAAGCATTCCCAGTTGTAGGAATTAATTCCAATCAAGCTATGCATGCTGAGGGGTATGGAAGCCTGTCTTTCAAAAGATAGCCATAGATTTACTGGTAAGGAGCCACACAGGGCAAAATTAACGGTGAAGGGAAACAAGAAGCAAGCAAGATGATAGCATATCTAGGTGATGAGTGGGAGATCATAAAAAATTAATGAGTGACACTGATAATTAAAAAAAATCATAATTTCATAAATAATACACACAAACTAATCTATATATAAAGACCCCCATGAAAATTAGATTGGACCTAGTCACAAGTTGCAAATACTTTTCTAGCAATCAGTACATTGCAATGCCATAAATCCATTAACACAATTAAACAGTAACAAGTAAATTTATATTTAAGAAAAACTCCATTAATCTCAACTGAATGTTTCCAGAAAATGTCCACTGAACTAAAAAAGAAACCTGAAATAAACCCAATCTCCCACATTAGAAAATTAATATCCCATATTAATAATTTAGTTAAGAAAAGAACTGAAGTTTAAAAAAATGGTAGTCGCTCACATTATACTGAAAGCTACAAACCTATAAAAAAGCAGAGCAAAGAAGTAACAGATACTAATGATTCACATGACATTAATTCACTTAAAAGTAAAAAATTCTTCCCTTTCCTTCTCTTCTCTCAAAAATGTATGCCCATCATCATAACCAAAAGCAGTATAAATAGTAATTAAGATCTCTCCATATCAGAAAAGTTCACTAACCTTACACATCTGGCAACCAGCTTTTATGCATATCATACAAAAAAGTATTTTCACAGACAATTTTGTCTTTGGAAGGGATGTCTAATTTATCTGTTACACTTGCAAAACATCTACATAAACCTCTGCACCAAAAGGACACCAAAATGTAGCCATAAACCTCTACACCATAAGCACACCAAAATGCAGCTATAAACCTCTGCACCAAAAGCACACCAAAATGTAGCCATAAACCTCTGCACCAAAAGCACACCAAAATGCTGCTATAAACCTCTGCACCAAAAGCACACCAAAATGTAGCTATAAACCTCTGCACCAAAAGCACACCAAAATGCAGCTATAAACCTCTGCAACAAAAGCGCACCAAAATGTAGCCATAAACCTCTGCAGCAAAAGCACACCAAAATGTAGCCATAAACATCTGCACCAAAAGCACACCAAAATGTAGCCATAAACCTCTGCACCAAAACAACACCAAAATGTAGCCATAAACCTCTGCACCAAAACAATACCAAAATGCAGCCATAAACATCTGCACTAAAAGCACACCAAAATGTAGCCATAAACCTCTGCACCAAAACAACACCAAAATGCAGCCATGACTTCTAGCTCATGCAATACTAGGACCCATACTGAAAAGTCTTCACCTGACATAAATGGACCTAGTTCCTAAGCCTACCAATGTCAACCATAAAACACAGAAGCAAAAAATAAATAAACAAATGTTCAGTAAAAACAAGACTTAAAATTAAAAAAAAATGCATAAGTAAGCTTCACATGTTGTCCCAAATATTACTCTCCAAATGAAGAAAAAATAAAAAAAATATCCCTATAAATCAATTTCTAACCAATAAAAACAAAATCAGACCAAGTTAAACAGAAAAAAACAAGAACATAAAATACAAGAAAAATCTAAACTACATTTACTGACCAATAAAATGCACATAAGCAAGTGCCAAATAAAATAAATCCAACCAAAAATCATAAGAAAACTTACATTGAGTAGCTCTGTACTCCTTCACAATAAAGCCTGCTCAGTAAACTTTCAACTGATTAAGCCAAATGTTATTATATGTGGTAGATCTACATAGTGTGAATTTCTGTAAAGATAACAAATGCACATGATGACAAGTGAAGACATAATTCATGAATTCATATTACGAGTCACCTGTTCCATATAGTAGCACATACTATGCATATCTACTACCTTATACCCCACATGTTGCATTTATGAATTTTCTAATATATTTATATTTTTAATCTTTTTTTTTATTTTATTGCTCCCTCAACCAGCACCTTAAGGAAAATAATAATACATATATGTATGTGTGAGCGTGCGTGCTTGTGTGTGCGCATATATATATATATATATATATATATATATATATATTTTATTTTTTTTTAATATGTGTGTATATATATATATATATATATATATATATATATATATATATATATATATACTATAATGTGTTCTCAAAAATTAGAGAAAATTAGTTTAACTTTTTTCCGTTTTGGCAAAGTGCCATTTCGGAGAAGTGCAAATTCGGAGTTATGGTCTCAGCAAAGTGTGGTTTAAAGAACTATACTTTCAGCAATGTGACTGTGATATATATATATATATATATATATATATATATATATATATATATATATAAGAATTACAGAGTTAAAAAACATAAGTTTTGAAAATGACAGTCTTTCAAGTTTTAAATTACATGACCTTATCACACATTGTACTCCTTGATGCTAATGCACAACATGTAATTAATACAGTCTTCATACTTTAGTGATGAAGAAATCCTCTTTTTTAATATTTAAACACATTTATTGAATTACCACAAATAAATTGAATTATTACTTGTGACACAGGCAAATTTGCACTTACACTAAACATACTCAAACTTTTATAATATTAAGTTTAAAACTAATATTTACTACCAAGTTACTTCCAGTTCTCCCTCATTTAATTATTAGTATCCAGATATTTGTTTAACAGTTATTGTGGATGCATTCTATTTATAGGGTCATAGGTAAGGACTAGGCTAGCTGCCCTTAAGCCTAGACAATTTTTGTGCTTGAATTTTCCTATCCCATTTGGTTAGAGACTGGCCTTACCCATTCCATGTTAATTAACTGTATATTTCCCCAAATGAGAATAAATGGAATCACACCATAGAAAATTTGAGGATACCTATGCATGGGGTAAAGCATTTATGAGCTGCCTCTGTTCATTAGTAGTGCAGGGGTATTCCTGAGATAAATTTTCTGTTTCCCATCCATAGATCCAAGTTGCACTTGAATATGCACAGGGATGAATTGTGTTTTATGTGGATGGGGAGGCTGTTCCAGAGCAGCTGTATTCAATGTGAGATATACAGTCCTCCAAACCATTCTGTTGATGTTACAGAAAAAGTTTAGATCCCTAGACCAATTATTTCTGATGCCATTTGACTTGCTTATGTGCAGTAAATATATTTATTTACTTTAATTCTCTTCATATTCCTTAACTCTAACTGCCCATATTCTGTTCAGCTCATTCTAATTTAATCATCAGATTCCTATAATATAACCTTCCTGCTAATCAGAGATTCCTTTTAATCATATCTCATAAGCTTGAATAACTACTGTAAGTCATGCTTCCCATTAGCTTCCTTCAAAATCTATAGTTAGCATACAGGCAAAATAGTACCAAACCTATTTCCTCCAAGACAGTAAAGTCCTGCAAAACCATTTCATGTCTCCTCTGCCACTCCCTTCCTTGGGTCTCAATTTTTAATAAAGTTTCTCCATTCTCTCTCTCTCTACCTTTCCTCTTTAATGTGTGTCTTTGCCAAATCTCATGTGCATTGATGTTAAGTTTTTACTTCTCAAAATAACTGGCTGACTGACTGATACATATGAGAGGTCACTCTCAAGCTCTTTAAGACCCCATTTTGGAATACCAAGTAATGTCTGTTAAACTTAATCATATCCCAGTTGTATTTTATACAGACATGTAGCTATGACATCTATTCAGTTAGCCAGTTCAAATAGTTAATCTACTTCTATCTAATAAATAGCCCTATCCACACATCAGAATAACTAACCATTAGAGGAATACTTGCTCTTTTTTTAACAAACATTTTTGTAAATGCTTCACTCCACAAGTATTTTAGTCTTTACCCTATTCATCTTTGTAGCTAACAATGTACAACTCATTTAAACTACTATCTAATATAAACCATTGTATCCAAAAAAATCAGTCAAAAAAATTAATTGTCACATCTATCCAGTGTTCACAAGACATGGTCAAGTGAGTTGCAGAGTGGGCCAAGGGGCCTTCAGACATGGTCAAGTGAGCTGTAGACTGGACCAAGGGGCCTTCAGACAGGGCCAAGTGTGTTTCTTTGTCCTTATTTTGAGAAAAAAAAACTCTTTTTGCTTAATCTCCATTTCTTTAAGTAAATCCATATAACCCTTAGTTACCCTTAGCATTCTCATAAATACATTCCATGCATTATATTAGTTAAATTATCTTGTGACTTATTCTTATTCCATTGTATTAACACTGCTTCAAATGAAAAATAGTAAAATTAATTATAAGTTAGGCATAACTTCACATATCCTCCAAATGTCAAACTATCAAGAAATTTACATCATATAAATGAGAATTATTTTTTTCTTAATGCAAGTAGTGCATAAGCATTTTTATACGGGTTCAGGTGCCTAGACAGTGAGACATTTTGCCGTTGTACATTTGACTGGGGACACATGGCTGAAGTGACATCCAGCTGCAGAGGAATATGGCCGTTTGCAAATTCCCCGTGGGCAATGAGAAGTACACAATGCCATGCTCACAGCTTTAATAACCAAATGCATGGCGTCAGAAAATGTCACGCTGCCCAGGCTCTTGAACCCTTGTTATACACTATTCTTGTAACACTAATAAATCCAAAAGATGCTGCATTAATAACTTCTTAATAATTTCTTCATTATCATTAGACTTCAATTGGTTGACATCATAATTAATATTGTAGTCCCAGAAAAAAAGAAAGGCAACTTTTTATAACCTTTCAACTTCATAGCTAATGATAACATGTTAAAGTCCCAGCTTCATCAGTCATACACAGAAATGTTTTTCATTGATTACAAAGTTACATAACATGAGTAACATCAGTTCACCATATATTATATACATACATACAGTCACCTCTTAGACATAACTAAGATATGAATATATTATGAACTTTGCAATAACTTCTTCAGTCTCTCAACCACCTTTTCTAGCAGAGGTCTTATGAGCCCTGGTTGTATCAAGCAAAGATATTATACATTTTTATTCTATTAGGTGTAGGGCACATTCCTTTCATACCTCAGATATACACTGTTAAAAAATCTTTTAAAAGCAGCACATTATTTAGCGTTCATTGTTGAATAAAAGTATTTTTTTCACTTTAACCCTCATCCATTCATTTTTCTTAATCCAAAATAATCAAATTTCTGACTATCATACAGGAGGATTGTGGCTATTTATAACCTTCACTTTTAACATTTGAAAATATGTCTTTATTGTTTACACATATAAGGAATCAGTCTCCAATAGATTATATATAAATATTTTCAGCTTACCTATGAGTCATCAAAGATCTCTACTGCTCCTTAACATTTACTGAAAATGAAATATCAAAACCTGCACCAAAAATAAAACACAAAAACTATTTTTTTCAGGAGGCAAGCCTCCCTGTCTCCCCAAATGGAGGATGGAGCACCCAACACCACCCTAAATAAGATATACCAATTCCATTGTAGTACCACAGTGAAGAAAAGGGGAAAGAAAAGGGGGAAAAAACTTAAAAGTACACTACCAAATTCCTCAATGCAACACATTGCAGTGAAATTCATCTGAAATGAAAATATTTAAAATAATCTGTCATCCAAAAATCTTTGTAAATGCTCATTGATACAGTTTTTATATATAATATAAAAACTGTATGTCCCTGTAATTTGAAAAAAAAAAAAAAACAGTTACAAACCCCTCTAATATCTACTGGAAATATTTTATAAGCCACAGCTGCATCAAGCAAATGTGTTTAGACATTTACAGTTTATTGAGAATGGGGCATATATTTGACATATGTTTTATAAAAAAATGTTCATTTGGTCACTTACTGTCTATTCCCATACCAGGAAGATGGATTGCTTGTATATAGAGGCACAAAATGGACATTTTCATCAGCATTCTGTTTTTTACCATATAGATCTGTCAGTTCTCCTGTCATTACATTATATTTTACTTACCAGCTACTCTGAGTGTATCTAATAGAACTGACTGTTTATAGGAACAGATATAACAGTCAGTGTGGCCGTGTGTTCAGTTCTACCCATATGATCACTAGTTTCGCAAATGAAAGCCTTCACATAGAGCTTATGGTATACAGTTGTAATAAAAAATAGCTTTTTGTTTTCAGAAGATCTTTCTGCATTCTTTTCAGTCATTTATAATTACTTTCATAGAACATCACATTTAAACTTTTTACCATTATTGTACAATACTCACCATCTTGCTGGTTGAAAACTGTGCTACAAAAGGGATTCTGTTCATTCCTATCTGACATGTGTTATACATGTCCTTACCTCTAAACGTGATTCACTATTTTCCCTACAGTATATGTTAAATGAATAACAGTAACACTATTTGATGTTTACTATTCGTGTTCAGCAGTGTTTATCAAATATTTATGTGAAATATTGTACAATTTGTTCCATATGGTTTGATTCACAGACATGCCTTAATAGATGGAGGTTTTCAAATACTTTTGTACACATTTCATTATTTTGCTATGATTATTCTAGTTAATTCCTGTATGCGCAGGACTTTTCCTCCTTTTTTTCAAAATTAGAGGTTCTTGTTAAGCTGAATGTTTCAGAACATAGCTAGATTTTCTATTTATGCTATATCGATGTGACCTACATAGGTGAAAGCATGGCTGTGACAAGTGGACTGTGGCTTCTTATAGGTAGGTACTGGGCTATCGACCCAAGGACCTAAATAAGCCTAGCCAACAAAGTTCCCTGGCTTACGCCAACCCAAGAAAGTTAATTTCCTGTGCCCCTGTCGAGCAGAGCCACAGAAGTGATCCCCAGGGTGTATTTCCTATTTCCCATCCACTCATCAAGATTTTTTCTTGAAGAGTGTTAATGAGGAACTTTGGTTGACATAGATGGGTAGCTTCTTCCAGAGTATGGAAAGTCTCTGGGACAGGAAACTATCCCTCCCGCAAGTCCTGTTTATTGTGGTGACAAGGTTTAGGTCCCTAGAGCATGTAGCTTGGAGGGATTGGGATTTCTTTAGGTGTAACATGCCCAACAGCTCTGGGTTTGACATAGCTTTATGTGTTAGGCAGAGATCACCTCGGAGTAGGCGATATGCTACAGAGTAAAGCTGGAGTTTTTTGAGATGGTCAGTGTAGGGCACCTGTTTGAGGCCAGTAATTCTCTTTGTGAGGTACTTCTGTGGCCTTTCCAGCTGCTGCAGATGTCTTGTGAGGTACATTCCAAAAGGGGTGTTGTACTCTATAATGGGTCTAATGAGTGTCGAGTAGAGGGGAACAATGACCTCTTTTTTCCTGGATGAGAACCCTTTTGTGATGAGGTGTGCTATGTAGAAGGATTTCATGACTACTGTGGCAATGTGATTATCAAAGGAGAGACTACTGTCCACCTGGGTCCCAAGGTCTCTTATAGACATTCGGTGTTAAGAAGACTGCCACCTATGTGGTAGTTCATGAGTACAGAGTTTATACCAAAGGGGATAACAATGCACTTTTTGGCATTCAGCTTGAGGCCATGGCTCTGATACCAGGCATCTGTCTGAGTGAGGCCCTTCTGTAGGATGTCCACATCATTTGGGGAATTGACTATAGCTCCTAGTTTGCAGTCATCTGCAAACTTCGTTAGCCAGAGGCCTTCTGTGTTAGCCTGTACTTCAGAGAAGTAGATACCAAACAGGAGAGGTCCCAGGACTGAACCCTGTGGTACTCCACTTGTCACTGGTTTGAAGTTAGATTTGGAGTCTGCAACTTTTACAGTGTGGGTTCTGTCAGTGAGCCAGTTGGCAACCCATATTGTGACATAGGGATTTATACCTGGCCTGGGGATCATTGTGCATTCATAAATTAGTGCACAGAAAGGTGATTTTTTTCCCCATGGGGAATTGGCATAACTGCATGAACCCACATGCCTTAAATTGGGAGGCTCACAGTGTCTCTGCACATATTTTTTCTTTGTTTGTTTTGTTCTGGCCTTTCTCTTGAATATATCAGGTTATACAATTTTTATACTTGAGGATCATAGGCCAAGTACTTTGACTTTTATTTTTCATATTTGAAGGTTTATAGTAATTATGAACTATGTTACCTGTTAAATTCAGCTTTCATAAAAGCATGCATAGGCAGTCTTTTTAACTTTCTAAGCTGCATTTCATTACTAAATAATATACATATATATTGAAATCCCCTTACAATATTACCCTTTTCACCTCTGATTATTTCATATATTTACAAAACATATTGCCCTTTTCAATTCACATTTATAATTGTTATGTTTCTCCTTCTTATCCTACAGTCTTTTCTAAGATACAATAGCACTATTTATTACATTAATTCCACAATATAAATCCATTACTATACTCATGGCTTTATTAAGTAAACTTGCAATCCCTGGCACATGTCATCCATATTAGTTCTCTTAAGGGAAATTAATTATTTTAGCTCTGAGATAGTAGAAATAGAACAGCTATTACACTGTTCTCTGTTTTTCTGTGTGTCTTCCTCAACATGTTTCCCTGAAATTTTTATGTGAACAAATCAAGAAAATAAGTTTCTACTGTTCTTAGTATTTTACAGTTTTTATGAACCATGTTATTAATATCGATCTCTTCACTAAAATGCCTGTGCAAAATGCAAATCGAGTATATATTGATTGTATTTTACAAAAATGTTGATTTTTACAGATAAAGAATTAAATTCATAAGTTCATTTGTCAAGCTTATGATGTACTGGCCTTTAAGAAGCTCGATTGCTGTGACAGTGTTGATATTGTTGAAAGAAGTTGTTGACGGAATAGTTTAATTGCAAGGGGAAGCCTGTCCTATATAACTTGGGAAATGTTGTGTATCTTTCACATGTTTCTGTTACTGATATGTATTTTAATATTAGGTTGTGTAGTATATGATTTGATTTTATCTCTCCCAGCAGTTATTTCTGGGCATAAATTTTCAAATAGACGCAGATCAGATATAGACTTTTTCAACCAGATACAGGTCATCTCTTAGTAATGTCATGGTAATTTATATGAGGCCTAAAAGAAACAGACTACAAGAACAGAATACACTGACTTCTGAAGTCATTAGGTTTAGTAGGAGAGTACATATACAACATGCATTTCCTAAAATAGTGAAATTCAATGCAGTGTAACAGACTTTTATGTCATAATTAGCTATAATAATTTTTAACCCTCCCAAGATGTTCTTAAGTCTGAACCTATGAAGGCATGACACTTTCACAATCTTTTTATTTTAATGTATATTATTGCTGCAACTATTATTTATTAGTTTCAATAAATAATGTATCAGAATTTTTCAATATGTTTTCCAAACCATAAACTAATCAAATTTTTTTCATGAGGTGACTTTTTCCCAAGGCACTGACACTTTTGAGTAATGAATTATGTAAGTATTTAAAAGCAGCATATTTAATTACATATTAATGTAAGATTAATTTATTTCCCTTAGACACCTTTGAATCAGTAATACCAGAAGACTAATAATTATCTGTGATCAAATTACCCTTAATTCTGACATCACATTGACTCACTTCTGTAGATTTAGAGTCTTACATATTCAACATACCCATTGTACTTCTACTTGGTACTGGATGTATTAAAGTAACTGTTGTCTACCATTGAATATCCTCACCTAGATGAGGAACAAGGCTGGATTCATCACTTGATTCTAATTGTCATTTTAACAGCAGTGTAGATCCTTAAACTGACAGAAAAGTAGTTTTACAGTGCAGGGTAGCCTTCTGAAGTCAAATGGTTGTTTGCCATTAATTTGTAACAAAATTAAAACTTCCATCGAATTATCTCTGTCTTATGGAGCCCTGCATTGGTCACATCTTTCACTTTGCTTCTGCTGAGAAAGTTGAATGGAGTTAAAATGTGGTGTTCCGTAGTTCCATACTTGATAGCCAGGTTTCCTACTTTTGTTGCTCACATGAACAGGTTTACTATGCAGTAAACCTATATTTCCTAGCAGAAAGTAGGAAGTTATTAGTACTGATTGTAAGTCCAGCCAGATAGCACTTAGTCCTTGGTCAGCATGCATAGGTGGTAACCCAGTGATGTAATCTTTCAGCAGCTCAGGGTAAGGTCACACAGATTCCCTTAACTAAGGGGGGAAGATGCTGATTAAATTTATAGTAAGTTAGTTGTTTGTCTTTCGGCTTTTCCTGGTTAGGGGTCGCCACAGCGGAACTCCGGTCTGCTAATGATTGGCAGTTAGTTTTTATGGTGTTGAGTTGCCAGCCCGATGCCCAACCTTTAACGAAGGCATGCCCATTCAACGCATGTCTTTCGAATGCCCACTCGACTGCAGGGAGGACATGCAGACTCCACACAGAAGGCACTCCCAACCCAAGCCAAGAATCGAATGGGAGAACCTCTTGCTGTGAGGCAACAATGCTACCGCTGCACCACTGCAGAAGTAGTAAATTTATAGTAAGTTAGTGCTGGGTGATATTTAACTATTTACATTAACTTAAGATAATGGTCCTTAGTTAAATTATGAATGAGTCTATACTAGGTAATGTCTCATTTCTGCACCAACTAAAGTGATAGATGCTGGTAAAATTTTTATTTAAGTTAGTGTTGCAAGATTTCTCACTGTTTTTGTTAACCAAGTTGAGTAATTTTGATTAACTTCTCAGTGAGTTAATGTTTGATGATGTTTCACTAGTTCCCTTAATTAAGCTGAGGATTGTTGGTTAAATTCTGGATTAGGTAAAGCTAAGTGATATTTCAAGGGTTCCACCAACTACAACAAAGGATACTAGTAAAATCCTGAATAAAACCGCATACTAATAATTGCCATATGACCATGTCTAAAGTGGGAGTTACCCTTAGAGTGTTTTATCCATGAGGGCAAACCCCAGGAGTGTAAATTTTATAAAGAGTTGGTAAATCTTGCATCATCCATGGCCAGGCAGTGATTATTTGTATTAGACACTAGAATTATAGTAAAATAAGATATTTATTAGCTTTATTAAATAACTGCATTGTATTAATATCCTCCTATCCCTCAGTGAATGTTTCCAAATATGCCAGGAAATAGGGATTTCCAGTGTAGTCGCATGCAGTTATTTTGTTTGTTTATTTGCAATGAAAGAATGTATTTGAAATTCATTTAACAGTTGTTGTGGAATTAAGCTTCACCACTTGCTGTTTAATGGAGGCTGTCAATATTCCAGAACTGGAGATATTATTGCTTTGTTTTATATAATTTCATGAACTTGCCATCTATAGCTTAACGGCAACAATTTGAATGGTTTCAGCTGTCTGTCTGCTGAAGTGAACTTTTTGCAAAGTAATATTTTATGCCCATTCATCCAATCAAATTACCCCATTTGAAGGCTGTTTTTAATATCAAAGTATAACGCAGCGTGATGTCTTTCTGGTGTTTTTAGTTAGTATGAGGGCTGTTGTCTGAATTCTGGAAAAGCATATGACCCTACTCAGTCAAGAATCATTGCTGTAAAAATATAGTTTCTTCACGGAAGAATATTACTCATATCAATTCTTACTCATTTTTCAAATAAATATTTGTTTTGTCAGCTTTTTATGTAATGCATTTTTTTTTCTAATTCCACCATTTCACTATTTTTTTGGTTCCTTCCAGTACGTATCAGCCTGATTACCAGTTGCTTGGCTTTCACTCCCACTGCTCAGTGGAATGAGAAGGGTATGCACTTTTTGCAGCTGTAGATATATGGGAGTAACAGTGTTCCTTCACTTACCTACTAAGTGGTCCTTTGGAATATCACTGTGCAGGAAAAGGTGCTATAGTTGACCAGATCTAGACTCATTGCTTATCAGCCCTGTGCATTGCACACTACTTGTTAGGTGATGGACTGGTAGTCTCACCTATTGACATATCATTGTCCATTAACATCGGGTGTGACCTTTGTACCCATGTGGCAATAATCTGTAATACCCAGTACTTCAAAGAGAATAAGAATCTCATAGAAGCTACACATGGCGGTGGCCATCTCCTCTGCTATGTTAGGGAAACAGATATGCTCATTCACATATGCATGTATTATAGGCCATCTGTGATATACTCAATGTGACCCTTTTTGTCTCAGACAAATACCTATAGCTACAATGTTGAAAGCTACACATTTATTTATTTGACATTTTTTGACTGGGTTACTCCAACTGAGTCAAAGCCATTTTTCAGTGGAGGCCTAATGAGAAAAACTCCATAAGTAAGTATACACAAGTAGAATGTGAACAGCTCCACAAGTAAGTATACACATGTACAAAATTAACATTATAACATTAATACTCAAAGTTATAGAAAATAAATCAAATAAAATACATGGTAACATCTCAAAGTATTTACAGTCAACATTGTAATCTTCTCCAGATCAATAATTATCGAGAGTGAGACCCAGGTGCAATTAATAGCTGCTATGCTAGTTGAGTATTGAAGTCGTAAATGCTGCTATGCAGTATGAGGAGTAGATAGGAGGAAGATGGTTAGGAGAGAACAAGTTGAATGGAGGAGGAGGTAGGTCAAGGAGGGTGGTTACAGTGGCAGATCCAGGTTTTGTTTAGATAGTTTTTGGTAGCTATTTTGAACTGATGTCGATGATTGATGTTTCGAATATCCAGTGGAAGCTTATTCCAAGACTGGGCCAGGGAGTAGCTATACATGTTTTGACCTATTTTTGATTTAAGCTTGTAGATAGAGACAATGTTTTGTTCAGCACTACGGGGAGATCTAGGTGGTGAGTAGTGGGAGATGAGTGAAGCTATACTGGGACAGAAGGAGGGAAGATACAGAATAGAATGTATCATTTGAAGCTGAGAGAGGAGTAGGCAGTGGGGAAGCTCTATCCACTTTAATTTTTTAAGAGCTAGGCAGTGGTGTGAGTAGTATGGATGGTTGGCAGCGAATTTGGCCACTTTGTTGAAGGTGGATTCTAGCTTTGATAAGAGGGTAGCTTGAAGGTTGGTGAGGATTTGTGGGCCATAGAGTAGGCTGGGGAGAAGGAAGGCATGGGCTAGGCAATTTTGGCTTTATTGGATAAGAATTTCTTATTCCTGTAAAGGAGTGCTAGTTTTTGGTGGGTTTTCCTAATATTGTTGAAAATGTACAGGTCAAACTTCAGTTGGTCACCAATGATGACCCCCAGTAGTTTGGTCTGTGATTCCACCTTGATAGGAATGTTACTGAGGGATGTGATTGAAAAGGAAGATTTAAGATTACTCATATTTTTAGGGATGAATAGCAGGAGTTTTGTTTTTTTTGGATTTAGTATTACCTGGTTCATGGTGAGCCAGCTCTCAATAGATAGGAAGGATGCCTGAGTAGTAGACTGTAGGTCAGTGAGCGTATCTGCTATGGTAATAACAGTGGAGTCATCAGCGTATTGAATGAGTGATGACTGTTGGCAGGATGTGTACAGTTGGTTGGTGAAGATATTAAATAATAGTGGGCCAAGGATAGATCCTTGAGGGACAGCCATCTTAACTGGAATTGCAGGAGAGATTACGGAAAGCCATTTAACAAAATGGAGTTTATTGTTAAGGTAGCTAGTAAACCAGGTTATTGTGGAGGTGGACAGGTTGAGTTCTGAGAGTTTGTGTAAAAGGAGAGGGTGGGAGACTGTGTGTCAAAAGCCTTGGAGAGATCAAGAAACAGACAAGAGAACAGTTTGTTTTGATCTCTAGCTAGTGACACAGTGTTAGTGAAGGAAATTAGGGCAGTGAAGGTGCTATGTTTAGGGTGAAAGCCACGTTGAGTGGAGGTTAGTAGGTTTTGTTGTGAGAGGTACTGAAGGAGTAGTCTGTGTACACATTTCTCAAGAAGTTTAGATGGAGGGGATAGAATAGCAATGGGTCTGAAACTGGAAAGCTTAGAGGAGTTACCTATTTTATGAATAGGTAAAGTACAGAATTGTTTCCAGATAGCTGGCACTTTGCCCTCAGTAATGGAGCAGTTAATGAGTATAGAGATGGGGAGGGCTAGAGAGGTGGCTGCTTTCTGGAGGAAGAGTGAGGGGAGGTTGTCTGTGGAGGGGGAGCAGGGTTTCAGTTTTAGAAGTAGGAATTTTATATAGCTTGTGGAGACAGTTATGAGAGAAAAGGGAGGAGAGGGGTTAGTGGAGGAAGGAGAGATGTTGGGGGGTATTGTTTGTGCAGCAGTTGGTTTGGGTAGTTAGTTTGCGGATGGCTTCAATAAAATAAGAGTTGAAGTTGGTGGCAATTTCTAGTGGAGAGTTAGAGGGACAAGGTTAGAAGGGAAGATGGGTTGCCTGGATGTAGAAATTGATTGATGGTGTGCCAGAAATTCTTGGGATTGTCAACATTTGTCATAGGAGGGTTATTATAAAAGTTCCTCTTATCATTGTAGACAGATTTCTTGGTACGGTTCCAAAGTTCTTTATACTGTGTGAGGTGATATCCACTGATACAAAGTCCATAAATTCCTCCATATCTTGTCTGTTGGCCATAAATGTCTGCCAATACCCATGTAATATCTGTGTCCACATGAAAGTTGCCAGGTGCTATGTTGCTATCTCCTAATGGTAATATTTTTGCTCATGTCATCACATCATGCTCCAAGGTGAAGGGCAGGGAATTACGTGTTGATGTATACAGTTGCAGCTGCTGCCACTCCTATCATATTTGCATTTGCAACTCCAGCAGTTCATGCATGATTTTTGCTTTTATAATTACAAGCAACTCACTGTGCACCTTAACTAACTAAAAATCACGACCTTCTTGCAGAGACCCCCATTTGCATCTTATCGCATTTTACTATGAACTCATTAGACTGCACCCCTTCATTCACGTTTTTACATTACTATTTGCGTACCCCTATTACCCATGTTTTTTTCTCATTGCCCCATATCCATGGCTGATTCTGTGAATCTAAACATAGCTATATGTGCTTCCTTTAGGCAGAATAGTGTGTTATATGTTATGAAACCTGACTATGAATATTGGCCATTGTCAAGGCACAAAAAGTAAACAACAAAGGTAATGTCATCATTTGACAGATATTTTGTAAGTTGTATTTAATTATTAGTAAGTACTCTGTAGATGATATATACCAACACCTCAAAAAATGAAATAAAACTTTTTTATATGCAAGGGATTTTGCAATTTTTCTAAAATACAATTGCATATATCAAGCAGTTTTATGCAGTGTGTTTTGAAATTTTTTTCTCCTACTCTTCATTCTTCAAACAAAAGGCAAATAATAAGGGCCTTGGTATTCATAAAGACAATGTGCAGAATCATCGATGCAATTTGCACACTAGCTTTAGCAATTCAGTCACTGTCCTATTTTCTTGAGTGGTGCATAAGAGAGCCTGGTATACCATTAAGCACCAAGCAGTCCTGTGCTCAGGACTACAGATAGCTCTGTATGCTCTGACAGCACTACACAATGCAACGGTTGCTATTTGCTAAGCATACTGTACACTACTCAGATGCTTTATACAGTAGTGTTGTATGCCACCAGCATTCAGTATGTAAGCAGTGCAAGACTGATTACCACAGTATGGTAATGAGGAGTTCTGTCTGAGTTACCTTTGATGGGAGCTCACCTGCATTATGGAGGGGTGGGACATGATAGTGTGTGGTAGCAAGGTTGTATGCATGCACGGGACTCCGGTGATGGTAGAGATTTTCCTGCAATGCAAAATAAATGTGGGAGTGTGTATGTGTTTGAAAGTTATGTTGTTTCAGCAATAGTATGCCCCAAACTCCTATCTGCTGAACAACATATTATCAGGGAAGGGTATTGCTGCATCTAGGGTTGTTACACCAGTTCTTTCTTTGTTGCTGGAGTGCCACAGTGTATACCATGGGACCCGTCTTGTATAATACTTTTTGCTAGATTTGTGAGGGGTTTGTGATCTGGGGGTTAGGCTCACTGGCATAGGAGGTAAGTGGTTGGAATAGAATGGGACAAGATCATGCAAGACCCCCGTGCAAAATGCTGCCCTGTTGTATTATTGTGCGTTAGAATCATACAGGATGTTATATATTACAGAGCAGCACAGCTACTTTTTTAGTCTGGCCCACTGAGTGTTTTTAAAACATGAGTATTTTCCTTTTCATTGAAGTATGTCAGCTTTGGTGTTGATTATATAACTTAGCAGAGGGTAAGGGGGATGTAACTTACTCCCCTATGTGGTATAGTTGGTTTAACCCCTGCAAAAATAACTCTTTTGATTAAAGTTTTTTTAATTTTTTTGACATGCTGTTTCACATCAAATCCATATGGCAAAGGGAAATGTGTGCTAAGGAATGCAGAGAGATCTTGAGCGTTTTCAGCATTTAAGAAAACAGTGTGTCTATGAAATATTTTATTTGATTGCACATCTTGTATAACATTGAACATCAACCTTGAAAGTGATGTGTCTGTTACTACCCTGTTTTATTAAGGTAAAGTTTGCATTTCATTGCAGAATTTTGTTTGTTGTGCATACTGTCCTTAATAGACTAAGCTAAAAATGTTTAAATTATGAATTACTGAATATGGTACAATCAAGGGAGCCATGAAGCACAGAATTGCACTGCAATTACTGGTAAGCAAAGTTACAATGTCATTATTGCTTCCACATCAACTGAAAGATAAAAGAATGGTTTATATTATACACTGGAACCCTCTATAGAATTTCAAGGAGTGGTGATCTAAAGCCAAATAAAGGACTCTGCAAAAAGTGCCTAACATTCAGTCCCCTGAAGAGGAAACTAAAAAGATAGTTTCACAATTCATGCCTTGATATAACTTTAATTTAAGTGAAGCATGTAAAAAAAGCTGAAAAAAAGATCAAAGGAAAACATATTGTGAATGCATATTTATAGACTTCAAAGGATTTTCCTTAATAGCACTGTGAGGCATTGTTCCTTTCCTTTCCTGTTTTGAAGTGGCCAGACGGAATAATTACAATGAATAATGTTGCAAACGTACGCAATACTTGCTCCTTGTGGTTTTACAGTGTTTTGTAGTATAAATGCATTTCAGGTAATTCGATACGGGTTATGTGTACAACATGCCAATTTCTGCATCGTTTATTTCTTTATAAGGCAGACCCATATTAATATTAATATTCTTCTGGTAAAACTGCATTGTGCTCCTTGTGCTTACTTATTTGCGGAAAAAATAACAAGCAGTGTTTTGTGGTCTTGGCGCTGTCTTAATGTCAGAAATATGAACAATATGGGACTCAGTCAAGGCCACAATAAAATGATTTGGCTCTGCATGCTTTGCTGTCTCCTATAGTTACAGATAGTTTCATATTTGTCATTCATGCTACACATTGGAAAAAAATAGTCCTCAATCTCTTATGTGCATCTCTGGCTAGATAAGTAGCACTGTTTACAGAAATAATAATAGAAAACAATATTAATACGTTTGCGAACAATTGAGAACAATGCTAAGCCTATACGTTATCCAGGAGGTTAGGAGAATGTCTAGAAAGCCACTGAAGCTTGGAAATATGACAATAGATGTACTGTTTGGTCCATAATTTCATAAAGTATAATTTGTGTGTAATGTGTTGTTCCACCAGGAGTTTGATGTCTTTAATGAAGGGTTTATCAGGTGCATCATTTATATACTATAAGTTTTTAAATGCATAAAAAAATCAACATACAGAAAACGCTCTGTGCTGCTGCTGTTCATCGGGCAATGTTAAACACGCTGGTGCTATTTTTTTTTTGGCACCAAGGGATAAATCTGTGACTGTAACCGAGGTTATCAAAGTTTAGGTTTTTTTTGTATGACGTGCATGCTTGAGATGGCCGGGAGGAAGAAGCATGGTGAGACATTGACTGCTCACCTCTTACATCGGGGAGGATTTGAGAGAATGCTGGTAGCTTGCCATTTCATAAGTCCTGCTGGTGATACCAGAACCATGACGAGAGTTGATGCTGGGATAGGCAAATAGGAAAAATGCAGATGTCCTACCACAAAAGTGGAGATGTTGCCTTTGCAGGGCATGCCACTCCCATCTAGGTGACATCAGCCCTGCACATCAGTGAGAGGTAGGGTTAAAAAAAAGAAAAGTCCCTGCTGGTCTCAGAATGATTGCCCCAGCTTGTCTGCTCCTGTCCCCCAGTCAAGAGTGTTAGGTATGTATTTGTATTAGTCTGTCTGTCTATCTACTTTATATCTACCTATCAATCTGTCTATCTATCTATATGAGTCTACATAAAATGATCTTAAACATTATAATATCGATGCAAAAATGTTAACAAAAAATTTCCAAAACACAAAATATCAACATAATCAGTGTTATAGCTCTCACCATTAATGTGTAACCTTGGAGTTGGTATATATAATTCGGAGGGGGGGGTGAGGTGTCAGGGGGGATTGCACCCTTGTAAAAACATAAGGTTTGGATTTACTTAACTTCTGTTAATATCTTGTATTTAATTTCTGTCAGTATTTCTGTTGTGAATATTATGATGTTTAGATCATTTTAAGGACACCTCTCTCTTTTGCACTATATATATATATATATATATATATATATATATATATATATATATATATATATATATATATATATATATATATATATATATATATATATATATATATATATATATATATATATATATATACATATATATAGACATACACACATATATATGTATATACAGATTCACTTCATAACACTGAAA